>NW_024081521.1:45130-300246 GCF_003009895.1 Hyaena hyaena | reverse complement strand
GCATAGGAGCACATGTACCCCAATGTTCATAGCAGCACTCTCCACAATAGCTAAAACATGGAAAGAGCCTAAGTGTCCATCAACAGACGAATGGATCAAGAAGATGTGGTTTATCTATACCATGGAATACTACATGGCAATGAGAAAGAATGAAATCTGGCCATGTGTAGCAACATGGATGGACCTTGAGGGTGTTATGCTGAGCGAAATAAGTCAGGCAGAGAAGGACAAATACCATATGTTTGCACGTATAGGAGGATTAGGAGGAACTTAACTGAGGACCATGGGGGAGAAGAAGGAGGGAAATGGTGGGGGAAAGGAAGAGAGGCAAACCATGAGAGACTCTTGAATGCGGAAAAAACTGAGGACTGATGGATGTGGGGGGGGGAGGGGGGATGGGCATGGTGGGGGGCACTTGTGGGGATGAGCACTGGGTGTTAAATGGAAACCAACTTGACAATAAACTATTTGTAAAAAAATATATATATAAAAAAAAGAAAAGGATTAGCATCTGTGAGTTTTCTAACATCTGTGAGTTTTATTGAGATTTTACTGGTACTTCTCATCAAGTACTTTTCAAGTGTATCCAGAATTTTTTAGATACTATGTTGTGAGCTTGTTAAATTCTTCAGAGAATGTTGATTTTATTTTGGTAGCAACCAACCCCATTAGGTTCAAATGCATGTCTTCACCTGTATTTTGGGGGCCATAGTTAGATGTCTGTTTAGTTGTAGATATTAGTTTTCAAAGTGTACACAGTGCTATTTGTGGCAATTTGGGAACTGGTCAGTGGTTTAAACTATTGTGTGATAGCCCACCTCAGGTCAGATTTTTGTGCAGTTCAGAGGGTGAGTGTAGGACATTATACACAGACTGAGGTCTCTTACTAGAAATTGCTCTTCTATGTGATCTCCCCCACCTCCAACTCTGTCTTCAGGAGATCCTTTTTGTTGAATCTCTGACCATTAAGCTAAAATGTTAGTGTCCTATGCTATCATATACTTCCTAGGATTGGGTCTACCTCTGCAGCAAAGTGGTGTGAGAACAAAAGGAAAATAACCTGAATCCCACACTCTTTGGATCACAGAGACTTCTTTTCTGGGGTTTTACTGGTCAGAAAGAAGGATTTTACCTCAGAGTTTTAGGTGCCTGAGGGGTCACCACTGCTATCCTTGCTAAGCAAGGGCAACTTCATGGCTGGGGCTTGCATGGGGCTAGGCTGGGAGAGGTGCTTTTTGTTTTTTTACTGGAATTTCCTTTACAGCTGTTTAGCAGGGCTCCCTTTCCTCATCCTTTGGCCAGAAAAGGAGAGAGAACTTCTTGGTGATGTATCTGTCAATACCCACACCTTTGGGACACCCTAAAACCTAAGGTAGGAGTCATGGGAGAAAAAACAAACAGGAAATTCAAGGCTGTCTTGGTTATTCTTTGAGTTCTTATTTCTTTCCCAAATCTGCTTGCTATTATTTACTTTTCAGACTTCTCAGTTAGTGTCTTTTTCTATTTGGTGTGGAATTCTTAATAAGTTTTAATAAGTGGTAGCAATAGGGTGGAGTATGTTCACTCCATCCTAACTAGAATTTGAACCCCAAAAACTGGTTTAAAAGATTTGGAAATAAACTAATGTCAATCTCACAAAAGATTTTTAAGCATTACTAAATCATTATTATTTTGATTAAATTAGGGTCATGACATTTAAGAAAGCTAAAAAAGTAACAGTCAGGAACATTCAGTAATCTTTTCTTATTAGATCATTTTTACTTAGTTGGGTCGGTTTTGAATTATCCTATAGCTTCAGTTCCTCTCATGCATTTAATGATTTCACCACTACTTGACATAATACTTTAAGTGTTTTATTTGACAAATGGCTCATTTGACCTATTTATGAATAAATGCAGTTGTTTCACATTTATAGTACAAAGAGTAAAGTTTTCTTAGTTTTTCTGTATTTTTCTTCCTAAGCAAAATGACTCCTTCAGTGTTAAGGGTTTTAGTCATTTTTGAATACAAATTGCTTTGTAACAAAAAATGATTTTAGCATTTGCATCACAATAAGTTATATAATAGCATCTATATGCTCTGTGTGCAGCTAAATATTTTTTTAAATGTACCATCACAAGCAAGAACACTGACAATAATAGTATGCCTTGATGATATACTAAATTAGTTTTCATAATAAAAAGGGACAACTTCGCTTTTAATAATTGTCATTCCTCCTATAAATTCCTACCTTTTCAAATTCCTATAAATGTTTTGTCTTGATCATGTCATTTAAATTAAAAAAAAAAAAAAGCAACTTCCTCTATTCTGTTTCTTACTAACCACCATTCTGAGCAAGTTAGTTCATCTGTCCATCCTGTGGCTTCTTTAAATGGTGGTGTTTGTGTGCAACGTATTCTTTCTTCAGCGCCTCCCATTTTCTCTTATGTAAAAATCTTGCCAGAACAACACACTATCATTACACTGAGCAAAAATCACAAATCCTATTCTTTGTCACATTTTCATTAAAATAGTGAGAGTCAGAGGCCTGCCTTGTAACAAGACAAGATTAAGGATGCTATCTGCCCTGAGAGCAGATAAGGTCCTAGCAGCTTCTACAAAGTCTCTTGGACCACAGGGAAGGACACACTTATGTGGCAGATTTGCTTAAGCCTCACTGCTTGCTTTTGGTTTCTCTAAGTGTGTTTCAGTGAGATACTGTAAATCCCAGTCACATCTATTCTCTCTCCAATTACTCATTTTAATCCATATAGCTCAGAATTCTCATCTCTAAGTGCTTGATAGGAATAAATACAAATATAGAATGAGAGCAAGTTAAGCCCGTTTTCTAAGGGGATAGTGGGAAATAGTTTGAATTAAGAATGTTGATGGGAATATATTAAATATTTAAATGTGTTACAAACTGCTGAACATAGTCTCCAGCCCTTCCTGACCAGGCAGCCTGGTCAAAGACCCCAAGCAAAATCTGCTAGTCCTACGGCCACTGCACTAACCAGGGCAAAGTCCTGCCCAACATTGGAGCCAGCTGAGGCCCCAGCTCCACCTGACTAGGGAGCCTGGGAAATGACTCCAGGCAGCCAAGGGGCCCAGACTGTGGTACCAATTCAATATGCATTTTTTTCCCCACACCACTAAGTAATTAACTCAATTCTCTGTGGACACTGACCCCACGCCCCCCAAATTTAACTCCATCCTGACACTGTCTACCTGGGGATGGTGTCCGATGCCACAGGTTAAGGGCTCAGTCCCACAAGACTGCCCCCACTTCGGTTATCAATTTCAGGTCCAGACTGTTACCTAGGTTTTTGAACCGGTTATAAAGGTCCCACAACCTTCTTGGGTTTCATTAATTTGCTAGAGCTGCTCATTGAACTCAGGAAACTAGTTTACTTACTTACCAGCTTACTTATGGGTTTATTACAGAGGATTTTAAAGGGTGTGAAGGAACAGCCATATGGACAGATCAAAAGGACAAGGTGTGGGTAAGGGGCCTGGAGCTTCCGTGCCCACCCCACTGCATCACTCATTCCCCCAGAGCCTCCACAATTCCAGCACCTGGAAGCCTGCCCAAGCCTAGCCTTCTGGATTTTTATGGAGGCTTCCTGATTAATTAAATCACTGGCCACTGGTAATCAAACTCACTCTCTAGTCCTCTCCCTTCCTCCGAGGTTGGAGAGGGAGTGGGGTGTGCAGGCTGAAAGTTCCCACCCTCCCCTGGTTTCACATGGTCGCCTCCCCAGGCAACCAGCCTCACCCCTTAGGTTACCTACCAGAGGCAGTTCTAAAGTCATGTCATTAACATAACAAAAGACACCTTGATCATTTTCAACATTTAACAAATTCTAAGTGCCAGTAATGGGGACCTGGCCAAATACAGATGTCCTATAATCACAACATTACAAAAACCCACTCTGTAGAGGGCCTGGCCTACAGCTCCCCCAGCAGCCAGCCCAGGATAAACCTCTGTGCAAATACTACACCCAGCCTCTGGTGTCTCTCAGGCAGGGAGCCCAGCCACTGACCGCACCCAACCAGAATAATAGCCTCCAGCCCCACTAAACTGCAGGGCAGAGCTAGAGGCCCCATCTGAATAGAGAGCCCAGTCAGAAACCTCCTCTAAATGCAGAGCATAGGGGCCCCTGGGTGGCTCAGTTGGTTAGGCTTCCGTCTTTGGCTCAGGTCATGATCTCATAGTTCGTGGGTTCGAGCCCCACGTGGGGCTCTGTTCTGACAGCTAGCTCAGAGCCTGGAGCCTGTTTCAGATTCTGTGTCTCCCTCTCTCTCTGACCCTCACCTACCCACGCTGTTTCTCTCTCTCTCTCTCTCTGTCTCTCTCTCAGAAATAAAACATTAAAATAAATAAATAAATAAATAAATAAATAAATAAATGCAGAGCATAGCCAGCTGCCGTCCTCTTCAGTAAACCTAGGGTGTGGCTCTGCCCAAGTGATAGAGGCTACCTGTGGCCCAGTCTGATCTCCGAGCACAGCCTGTATCCCTGTCCAACTGGGAAACCTTGCCTGTAGCCACACCTGAATGTGCAGTACAGCCAGTGGAACTATCCAGCTGGGGACCAAAGCCTGAGGTCCCACCCAGCCAGGATTACCTAGAATGCAGCCCTATCCAAATTTGGAATTCCACCCAGAGCACCACCAGGCTGGGGAACACTGTTGGCCATTCCTACCCATCAGCTGTGATTGAGGAGTCCACTGAGGGTCTCTTCCCACCTCAGAACATGGGCAGCAGCCTCACCTGACTAGAGACCCTAACAGCAAGCCCTGCCTGCTTGTGGATGCTCCAAGCTGAGGTGACTGGAGGTCTTTCCCTGACCAAACAAACCTGTGAAAACTGGTAGAGGAGATCCAGTGTGACAAGATGTTGTTCAAAGGGTACAAACTTCCAGCTACAAGATGAGTAAGCTCTGGGGATCTAATCTATAGCACGGTGAGTATGGTTAACAATACGGTGTTGTTTACTTGATAGTTGCTAAGAGAGTAGATCTTAAATGAGTTCACCACGCCCACACAAAGGGTAATCACGTGCGATTATGGATGTATTAACTAATCTTATCGTGGTAATGATTCTGCAATCTATATGAAATCATCACATTGTATATGTTAAACTTATTCAATGTTGTATGCCAATTATATCTTAAGCCTGAAAAAATAAACTGTTTTTACTTTTTTTATTCCCTCCATGCAAGACTGGCAATAAGACCAGTGTAGAAATAGAGAAAACTTATTACTTGCCTTTTGTAATTCATTTTAGCACTTCCTTTTATCTTTGCTCCTGTGTCTCTTCAGTCCACACTTCCCAGAACTTCCTTCTCCACCATTGTCCCCGCCACCCCCAAGCTCACCCTACCTCCCAACAACTCCTAGCATTGGTCTTCTCTTAGGCTTCACTGTTAGCCAGAATACTTAAGCACATCAGCGATAAATCTTGGTGTCCCTCAGACTGAATCATAACACTCCTTACTCCCTCTTTGACCCAGTTCTTAGGACTGAGTTTACTATTACTATTATATTTACTAATCATATTCTGCTTTCCTTCAAGTCATGCCCCCAGGACTACTCTCCTTTCTTTCCGATAATATTTCCAGTCTCCACTGCTCCATACAGATATTCTGGAGACAGCAGGTCCCCAGCCACTTGGGCAGATGCATTCAATCTGTCATCAAACTATATCCTTATGACTTGTGTACTTTTCTTTACCATGTTATATTTAACAAGATGTTTATTAGGGTAAAACATATAAGCAAATAACAAGAGGGCTGAGTACAAAACACCACAGTTGTGGAAAAGGTGATTTTATATTTTAAAGGAAATAAGATTTGGGAAGAAAAAGTCTAGATGGTTGAGGAGACTAATAAAAGTTGCTCAGAGTGGTTGGATAAACTGATCTCTGGCACAGAGAGGGGTGTGTGTGTGTGTGTGTGTGTGTGTGTGTGTGTGTGTGTGTTTGTACAAAGAAGGCAAATAGATAGAAAAGCCCCCAGAGATGATGAGTCTTGCCTTTTAGTTAAACCCAGCAATGATTTTTATAAAATGGCTACCCGAAACTTTTCTAATGAGATGCTTCCATAGCCTTTTTGGGACCCCAGGTATTCCATCATGCTTGGGTTTCCCTTGCTATGTCTGTAACTACCTAATTGCCATCTCCAGGTGACAGAATAAGGACTCTTCCACCCCAGGGCCTTCTGAAGAATCAGCTTGTGTCAGGGTCAGTTTTTGTAGTCCCTGCCCCACTTCCTGTGCCCTCTTGAACACCCATCTTGTATTGACCCCAATATGACTAAATCAGCAGCCTTTTATAGTCATGTCAAATGTTTTTTCACGTAATATAAATGTTTCTGTTCTCTACGGTTGAGGCAGGTCATAAAACATATTCAGCACTGTTATTTAAAGTTCATCTTGACCTGACTCCCTGGTGGCTGGGGTGAGCAAATTCACAGTGTGAAAAGGTTACTAGTTTCCATGAATCAGGAAAGCTCATTTAAGTGATAAATCTGGAGGATGAGTAAAAATTGTCTATAGATAAGTTATATCATAAGAAGACTGAATAACCCTAATCTACATAAACCACGCTATCCTAGATAGAACTTTAATTCTCTTTGCTTTAGGATGCTATGAGATTACTAAGAGGCATACTTTCTAAATATTGTATGTGTGTGTGTGTGTGTGTGTGTGTGTACTTATCTCCCATTCACACAAAGAGGAATACAGAGCTTAAGCAAAGAAAAAAAAATGAAACCCTATTACAGAGGCTACGTTTTAAATTCATTTTGTTTGAAACTGGAGATAGATGAATTATGGAAGTCCATTGTAGTGTCTTGTCTTTGCTAAAAAAAAAAAAAAAAAAAAAGGACTTTATAAATGCCAAGTTCCTGAGACTACCAGTTCTGCTCTGCACAGTATAATAGGATTTGGTCACTTTGATTACTGAAAGCAAGGCACTAAAGACCATCAGAAGTCTGTAAAGCATTGTAGTTACTCTGTTTATTCTGAATCCACACTGAAGAATATGATTATTCAGTAATTGTCATGAAGGTGCTAGGGAAACATAAGTGAAAAGATTGTTCTTTTTTTTTAATGTTTTATTTACTTCTGAGGGAGAGGGGCACTGTGAGCAGGGGAGGGTCAGAAAGAGAGGAAGACACAGAATACGGAGCAGACTCCAGGGTTTGAGCTAGCTGTCAGCACAGAGCCCAACGTGGGGGTCAAACCCACGAACTGTGAGATCATGACCTGAGCTGAAGTCGGATGCTTAACCAACTGAGCCACCCAGGTGCCCTGAAAAGATTGTTCTTGAACCCAAGAAGTTGATGCTCTAATTTAGGATATAGAAATATAAACAAATAGATACTGTTTAGAGTTGTAAGGGCTATAATAGAAGAACTAGCGTCTTGCAAGCTTGGCTGCATGGTGAAATGCATGATGCAAAGAAAGGCATGCTTCCATTGGGCTTTCTAGAATGAGTGATCAGGAGGAATATATGCTGCCCTGGGGTGTGAGGCAAGAAAGAGTGTGCGCATCATGCCGAACCTGGAGCAAGGTGAGCTGGAGCACAGGAGCCTGTGGTGGAGGCTGGCCTGGCAGTGTAGACCACAGCTTAAATATGATTGCCTTGTATACTTAGCTTGTGGATAATAGGGAATGAATAGAGAATTTTAAGGGAATGAGATGATCAGTTCTGCATTTTAGAAGGATACTGGAAGTAGAGTGAGAAATGCACTCATGAAAAAATAGATGAGACCTCTTACAAGGCCATAGCAAAAATCTCAGAAAGAGAACTATCATATTTAACATATTTTCAGTATTGGAAAGATCTTATCAAAGGCAGAATGATATGTTTGAAATTACATCTATCAAGACTTTGAAAATAATTTATATAATAAACACCTGTTAGATATGGTATCATGTACGAAGCAGTGAAAAAACCAGATATATAGGATGTGTGCAAAGATTTAATTATAGTACTGTTCATTGCACAGTTACAGATAACTAAAAAATCTGCAATTAATCAAAGGACCCACAATTATTAGATTGCCTAAAATGTATTTTTCTGTTTTATACATACATACTATACATATAATATATATATATACAATTTCTTTTTTTAAAAGACATAGGACTTTTGTTTATTTTTTCAATTTTTTTTTTACAAAATATGAACAATTTCCATAATTATTTGTCATTTAAATGTAAATGCATTCCATCACGTTACTAGATAGAGAACTATCTGGTTCCTAACTCAGGTTCAGCTGCTCGCTGCTTAAAAATCAATACTCAAGAGACAAGTGGTGGTGGGAAAGTAAAGCTGTTTTATTCAGGAAGTTAGCAATCTGGGAAGATGGTGGACTAATGTCTCAAAGGCCATCTTCCCCATCCAGGCAAAACCAGAGAGTTTTAAAGGCAAAGATATGGGAAAAAATGGAGCTCATGTAAGAAAAAAAGGTGCCCGGGTAGTGGTGACTTGTACACAGGCATGACCCTGAACAGACTTGCTGGCATCTTCGGCTGCTGTTTGAGAATGTAGTCAGACTTTATCTTCTGGGGAAGTCTGGTCCATCACTCTTCAGAGGCCAGTGATCTGCAAATCTCAAAGTAAGTTCTGCTACAGATCGAGAGACTTAGGTCAACAAGCAAGGAGTGCATAAGCTTGAAGCAAGTTAACCCTTAAGACCAGTTAGAGTGCTGTTATAATAGTTACAGCATACATGTATACTGAAACATATATGTGTACATTAAATTGTTGCGTTTAAAATAAAAGCTATAACTGATGGAATGCATTTAATTATACATATAATTCTAAATTATGTAGTAAAAGAACATTGAAAGATGTTTTTGTTTATGTGTTGTTAAAGAAAATATAATGCAAAAATATGCACTTTAAAAAAAGAGGTATAAGGGCGCCTGGGTGGCTCAGTCGGTTGAGCGTCCGACTTCACGGTTCGTGGGTTCGAGCCCCGCGTCGGGCTCTGTGCTGACAGCTAGCTCGGAGCCTGGAGCCTGTTTTGGATTCTGTGTCTCCCTCTCTCTCTGACCCTCCCCTGCTCATGCTGTCTCTCTCTCTCTCTCTCAGAAATAAATAAAATAAAATAAAAAAAAGAAGCATATACCATATATATAACAGAAGTACCAAAATGTGACCATATGGAGTGGTTATAACTGGGTAATAATATTGCAAGTGATTTTTATTATCTTTAATATGTTTTTGATAGTGAACCACATTTTTGTAAAGAGAAAATATTGTTGAAAAATATAGTCCCTCTTTTTATGAAGTTGCAAAGGCCAATAAAAATTTATATCATCTATTTTATGACCTATGTATGGAAGATGAAGTATGCATGTTTGCCTGTGTTTGAATTGGTGACTATATGTGATGATTACTTATACGTCTTTTGAATTTTATAGTATCAGTATCTGAATCTTGGTTCCATCCATGCTGTTCCTGCATTTCTGAATGTTACCTTAGCTTTAGACCAGAGTGATTTATGCCAGACAATGACTGTCTCCAAGTTCATGGCATTGAAGTATTCATCCTAAATCCAGATCCACAGGCACCAGTCTAAACCACATGTACTTAATTAATACTTAAATGCACACATGGAGTTAATTTGGCCTGTGAAGTTGACTTTTTCTTTAACAGTACGTCAGTATAGTGAGAGCTAAATTGTTTCTAATTTCATTTTAATGCTTCTAATAAAACTTAAATCCCCAATAAATTTAAGGTAGCAAAATTATAATTATGATTACAACAAATTTTTATTTTGCATGAAATACAGATTTGTGACCACGTAATAATTAGAATGTAGACTTCTAATGGAAATGTAGTAAACATTACTATGCTATATAGGTTCTCTATTTTATGAAACACAGTTGCCTCATAAAACCTATTTGAATTCTGTTCAGGTAGTATGTCAAATTTAAAAATCAGTAGGAAAAACATTTAAATTGGGCACCGCTTGCATAGAATAAGGACTGTATGCAATTAAAATTTTTAAAAATTCCGATATAGTTAACATACTGTGCTATATTGGTTTCAGGTGTACAATAGAGTGATTCAACAACTCTCTACATTACTTGGTGCTCATTATGATAAGTGTACTCTTAATCCCTTTCACCTATTTCACTCATCCCCCTGCCCACCTCCCCTCTGGTAACCATCACTTTGTTCCCTAAAGTTAAAACTCTGTTTTTGTTTGTCCCTTTTTTCCTTTGTTCATCTGTTTCTTAAATTCCACATATGAGTGAAACCATGTGTTATTTGTCTTTATCTGACTGACTTACTTCACTTAGCACTATACTCTCTAAATCCGTCCATGTTGTTGCAAGTGTTCTCTAGGTCTTTTTTTTTTTTTTTTTTTTTTTTTTTAGCTGAGTAATATTCCATTGTGTATGTATACAATATCTTTATGCATTCATCTATTGATGGACACTTGGGCTGCTTCTATGATTTGATTACTGTAAATAATACTGCAGTAAAGACAAGAGTGCGTGTCTTTTCAAGTTAATGTTTTCGTATTCTTTAGGTAAATACACACTAGTGGAATTACTGGATCATGTGAGAGTTGTCTTGTTAAATTTTTTGAGGAACCTCCATACCGTTTTCCACAGTGGCCACAACAGCTTGCATTCTCACCGATAGTGTACAAAGGTTCGTTTTTCTCCACATCCTTGCCAATCAATACTTGCTGTCTCTTGTGTTTTGGCTTTAGCCATTCTGACTCGTGTGAGGTGACATTTCATTGTGATTTTGATTTGCATTTCCCTGATGATGAGTGATGTTGAGCATCTTGTGTGTCTGTTGGCCATCTGGATGCCTTCTTTGGAGAAGTGTCTGTTCATTTCTTCCTATTTTTTAAAGTTTATTTTGGAGAGAGAGCACATTGCAAGTGGGTGAGGAGCAGAGAAAGAGGGGGAGAGAATCCCAAGAAGAGCCTGATGTGGGGCTCAAATTCATGAACCATGAGATTATGACGTGAGCTGAAGTTGGACGCTTTAACCAACCCATGTGCCCCTCTTCTGCCCATTTTTTAACTGGATTATTTTTGTTTTTTTTTTTCTGGTGTTGTATAAATTATATATTTTGGATACTATTTATCAGATATGTTGTTTGCAAATATCTTCTCCCATTCTGTAGGTTAGCTTTTAGTTTTATTGTTTCCTTCACTGCACAAGCTTTCAATTTTGATGTAGTCCCAGTAGTTTATTTTTGCTTTTGTTTCATTTGCCATAGGAGACATATCTAGAAAATGTTGCTATAACCAATGTCAGAGAAATTACTTCCTGAACTCTCTTCTTTTTTTAGGTCTCACATCTAGGTCCTTAATCTCTTTTGAGTTTATTTTTGTATGTGATGTAAGAAAGTGTGGCAGTTTCATTCTTTTGCATGTAACTAGCTGTCCAGTATTCCCAACAGTGTTCAACAGACTATCTTTTTCCCATTGCATGTTCTTGCTTCCTTGATTGAAGAAGAATGTGCCACATAATCCTGGGTCTATCTCCAGGCGCTCCATTTTGTTCTATTGATCTATGTGTCTATATTTGTGCCAGTACTATACTGTTGTGATTACTACAGCTTTATAGTATATGTTGAATCTGGCATTGTGTGACACCTCCAGTTTTGTCCTTTTTCAAGATTGCTTTGTTTATTTGGGGTCTTTTATGGTTCCATACAAATTTTAGGATTCTCTGTTCTAGTTCTGTGAAATATGCTGTTGGTATTTTGACAGAGATTGCAATAAGTCTGTAGATTGCAGACTACATGCAATTTTAAATGGAAACTTTGCTTTGGAATTATTTTGCTGTGTGAAATCACCAATAAGACTGTCTGTTTTAAGGTGATATATATGGTGTATGGTTCTCTGTGATGATTTGTGAGAACAGTCAACATGGATTTTAAAACTGGTCAAACAGGTGTAACCTTAGAATGACTTATAAATTACACACTATATATGAGGAAAAGGGGAGGTGTCTCAAAGTTAAACTGTTAAGCTTAGCCTAGGATGAGCTGAAGATAAAAAGTTTCCACCTTGAGTGATTGTTGAAATCATTTAATTGGACATTGATGGGAATGGTATAATGTGGACAGGGAATACCCAGGTTTGGGAATAACATGACCTGTTTTCAAATCTCAGCTCTATCATTTATTACCCATACAACTTTGGCCACATTACTTAAACACCCTGATTCTTTAAAAAATTTTTTCATGTTTGTTTATTTTTCAGAGAGAGACAGAGTTTGAGTTGGGGGTGGGGGCAGAGACAGACAGAAACATAGAATCCAAAGCAGGTTCCAGATTCTGAGCTGTTGTCTACTTTTGTATAGCAGACTCAGTGATACTACCTTTCAAGGATGTAAGAATTAAGCATGCAGAAACAGTACCCAGTGCAGATAGTAAAGTGCCTAGGAGAGATATTACACAATATGAACTAAAAAAATTTCTATCCACTTTATCCTGTTTCCTATGGACAAATAGGACATCAGTACTTGTTAGCATACATCTATAGAAGCAGAATTAAAGCCCTTCCCTACAACATCCAACTAACATTCCTGATAAATAATTCTTTAATATAAGTATGTGGTATTTTGGCACACGTCCCAGAATAATTCTGCCTCCAGTGCTCTCTTTGTTGGCCAGGTACATCTCATAGTCAATTGATTGCCTTCTTTCAGTAATTATTTTTACACTTGGATTATTTTGTAATCTTATTTTAGAATAATTTCAATGATGATGATTTCAGTGGTCACCATTAAAATCCTAAACTGCATCTTCCCTATTGAATTCTGTATTTTGGTTTTTGAGTTTTTATAAAACAATTTTTTAAATGTTTATTTACTTTGAAAGAGAGACAGAGTGTGAGTGGGAGAAGGACAGGGGGGGACACCAAATCAGAAGCAGGCTCCAGGCTCTGATCCGAGAGCACATAGGCTCAAACTCAGGAACCATGAGATCATGACCTGAGATGAAGTTGGACACTTAAACAACTGAGCCAGCCAGGCACCCCGATTCTGTATTTTGATTTATCCCTTGAGTAGCTAGACTATTTACTGAAGGCATTTCATTGTTGGCTTATTTTGCTTTCCCAGAAAGACTAAGGTGCTCGCGCATGCTCTCTCTCCAGACACACACACACACACACACACACACACACACACACACACACACACGTATTTTTTACTTTGCATACCTGAGATACTTTCTCACCTGATTAACAAATTGACTGAATATAGAGTTCATCTGTTACAACTTTTTCCCATGTAGATTCTAAATACCTTATATATACTGTTGTGAAGGAGATATAAAGGCCAGAGTTTTTCCCTTTGTACAGTATCTTTGCCAAAATGCATATAAATTCTTTATATTTAAAAAAAATATTTATATATTATCTATTTACATTTAAATTTATATATATATTATTTATATATTTTAAGGATTTATCCATGTGTTTTTATTAAGAATTAAACATTCAGTGAGAACTTTTCAGGTCAAATCTTTCTTGACCTCATGGAAGATATTCTCTTATGTATTTTTTTTTGGTCCAGGTGTTCTGGACTCTTCTTCAGGAACTAATTATTATGTATTAAGTCTCTTTTGGCTAAACTTTATTATTCTAATTCTTTTCTTTTCCTCTGCTCTTTCTTTAAGTAAGAGTACCTTACATTTTTTTCCTGTCATACTGATTTGATTTTTCAGACTGACCTTAATTGCTTGTAATGTAAATTTTAATTCTATTTGCTTTTTAGTGTCACTATAAATTTTCTCATCTTATGCAGTTCCTTGTAATTTGTCTGCCTCAGTACTATTTTATTTCAAGCTCTTGTTTCATTTAATCAAATTTTGTTTTATAAATTTTTTTCTTGTTTCATACATATTGGGAAAAGGAATTACCTAATTCCTGATTTTTTAAGTATTGTTTTAAAAGTTCTGAAGCATATTTTCTCTGTATTATAAGTACTTTATTACTATATTGCATAATCTTGTCATATATAATATTCTAAGGGATTTTTTTGTTATTGTTTCCTAGAAGCTTCTGACATCCTAGTGCTACTCATATATGTAGGTGATTATTTCTTAGACATTCTATTCACTTTCATTGCTGTTAGAATCTTCCTTTTTTCAGATGATGGCTAATAAATTACTATAACTATGTATGATCAGCTCAGACTAGGCTGATTTGGAAAATAGAGGTAAGGATAGTTCAATCAGAAAAATTTCATGCTACTCACTAGGCAGCTTCTATATTAAATCAGTTATCTTTAACTTCTTTTCTGTCCTAGCATCCAATTCAGATAGTAACTATTGTTGTTCTTAGACTTCTTTAACAATGTTATCTTCAAAACCATTATTTTTGGGGCATCAGGGTGGCTCAGTTGGTTAAGTGTCTGACTTTGCCTCAGGTCATGATCTTCCTGTTTGTGAATTTGAGGCCTGTGGAGCCTGGAGCTGCTTCCGATTCTGTGTCTCCCTCTCTCTCTGCTCCTCCCCCCTTGCACTCTTGTCTCTCTCAAAAATGAATACACAGTAAAAAAAATTACTATTATTTTTTGGGGCATCTGGGTGACTCGGGTAGTTACGTGTCCGACTTCAGCTCAGGTCATGATCTTGTGGTTAAGGTGTTTGAGCCCCGCGTCGGGCTCTGTGCTGACAGACAGACATTCTCCTCCTAGAAAACACTTTAAATTTCCCCAACATTGTGTCCTGTTTTCATGCATTATGCATGGTCTTCCCTCTTGCTTGGAATGACACTGATTTTTGATTCAAGTCTGGTTTTTCTCATGCTCTTCTCAATGTGGAGCAATCACTCTATATATACCATTCTTACCAACAGCATACCCATTCTTCAAGGTTTTATTTAACAGACACTACCTCAGTGAATCCTTCCTGAGGAATTTCCACGCTAATTTCCACAGTGGCTGCACCAATTTACATTCCCACTAATAGTACATGAGGGTTCCATTTTCTCCACATCCTCACCAACACTTTCTTTTTGATTTTAGCCATTCTGACAGGAGTAAAGTGAGCTCATTGTGTTGATTTACATTTCTTGGTGATTAGTGATGTTGAGGATCTTTTCATGTCTGTTGGCTATCTGTATTCTTTGAAAAAATATTCAGGTCTTCTGCCCATCTTTAATTGGATTATTTATTATTTATTTTTGGTTTGTTTTTGGTGTTGAATTGCCTAGGTTCTTTATATATTTTGGATATTAACCCCTTATTGGATATATCATTTGCAAATGTCTCTCCCATTCAGCAGGTTGGTTGCCTTTTTGTTTTGCTGATGACTTCATTCGCTGTGCCAAAGCTTTTTATTTTGGTATTGTCTCAATGGTTTTTTTTTTTGTTTGTTTGTTTCCCTTGCGCAAGAGGAGAACAGAGTTGTTCTTAATACATACATGACTAAATGCCATTATGGTACCCTGTACAAGGTTTTATTGTGGTGCATAGTGAGGGAACTGATGGGGAAAATTAGTCATGGTTCATATTAATGTGCTAAAATTAAAAGAATTTACTCTGTAGAAGGTAGCATCATAATCTTATTCTAAGCTACAACTTTATTTCACCCTTCCACTGCCTAAGTAGATAAATGTTGTTGAGCTAAACTTTTTTTGTGGTTTGTGCTTATATTTTGTATTTTTCATTTATTTTGGTTTTATAAGATTGGAAGCAAAAGGATTTTAGTGCAAAGCTTATGCTCACACATATCTAAATCTTGCATGAAAAGCTTCTCCCTTTAAATGATTTTTACATTATTAAACAGTGTGTTGGAAACAATTGTGTAGTGAAAGACCAGGAACGTTGGAATTAGATAATCAAATCCTGATTGGCTGCACCTTAACTGAACAAGTAACTTCTCTGAGCCAGTGTTTTCTCATTCTGTGAAAATAATGGCAATTTTGTTGAGCTGTTAAAATCATGTCATAGATGAAACTAGGTGCAGTCAGTGTATGCTGGTGTTCTTCTTTCTTCTTATCCTGAATCTAAAATGTTCAGCAGCAACCAGGGGATCACATGGACTCTGGGTTAGCACAGTGCATTTTTGGTCCATTCAGCCATGATAGAAATTATGGAGAGAGAGTGGAAAATATGGCATTAAGTATTGGAATTATCAATATATTACTCATGTTCCTCCTGGCCCCTAAAAGCCAAAGTAATCAGGATATGTTTAATATCTGCTTCCTTTACCCCTGGAACCGAAAACATACTGTATTCACTGTATGTTAGCTAACTTGACAATAAATTACATTTAAAAAATAATACCTGCTTACTGTTATTCAGCTAATACCTCAGCTGAAAGCAATCTCAGATAATAATTTTGAGATTTTTTTTCTCTTCTTCAAACATGCCTTGAAGTTTTAATCCTAATTAGCACAAAAGCAAACTTCTATACCTAAATTACTAAGGGATTTAAAGTTCTATATATTCTTGCCTCCTTTGTGGCAGATTAATCAACCAGATAAGCATGAGTTTTCTGGGCACTCTATCCTGTTGCATTGATCTATGGGTCTACTTTTGTGCCAATAACACACTGTTTTGATTACAACAGCTTTGTAATATATCTTGACATTGGGGATTGTGATACCCCCAGTTTTGTTACCTAAGATTGCTCTATTTTGTGGTTCCATACAAATTTTAGTATCATTTGTTCTAGTTCTGTGAAAAATGCCATATTGGCATTTTGATGGAAACTGCATTGAATCTGTAGATTGCTTTGTGTAGTATGGGCATTTTAACAATATGCATTCTTCCAATCCAGGAGCATGAAACATATTTCTATTTGTGTCATATTCAATTTTTCATTAAAGTTGACAAATGTGAAATAAAATCTTTCACCTTTGGGACACCATAGTTTAGACTTTACACACCTACAAAAATAGAGTAGGAACTAATAGACACAACATATAAAACTGATATTATAGATTCTATTAATTCTTTCTGGCATGAAATCTTTGCTTATAAAATTTTACTATGAGACTTCCTTATAAGTATCATTGTATGACAAAACCCTAATAGTAACTTTTCAGAGTGAGTATAGTTCAAACAATCTCATTCTAGTCAGTTTGCTAATCCATAGTGTGGTACATGAGCTAAATGCGATGGTCTATTACATCTTTAACTTTTAGGAGTTCTTATACTCTCATTAAGAAAATCATCTTTGAGATCAAGCCATTAATAGGTTACAGGCTCTAAAGAGTTGTACTCTAGTAGTTTACAATCTACTAGAACTAAGATGTGTTCATTTACTAGTATTATGCAATACTCTTCGATGCCTTGTGAAAGGGGGATGGGAATAGAGAATGATCCAGAGAGGTGGTCTCAGTATAACTTGGGAGGATGGGTGTGCTGTTGATAGGAATGGTAGATAGAGCGACTATTCCACATTGAAAAGAACAGGAGCAAAAAGAAGAAAGCTGTGTTCAGGAGTGGCAACTGTTGCCGACTGGGTGGCATGGAGGGTTCATAAAGACAGTTTAGGACAGGCTGGAACTCCATAAAGTGGACAGTTAGAGGCTTAGAATGCCAAACTGTTGAGTGGGGTAGTAATGTACATGAGGTGCAAGATGCAGAAAGGAGCAGTGAGCCTTGAGCCAAACTTTAGAAGATGCTATGGCCATCAAGTAAGAGCCCATCCTACAAACCATGTTAAGAAAAGTTGTCTCGTAAAGGATATGTAAAACCTCAACCTATCAAAGAAAACTCTTAAACTGGCCCTTAACTGGTGGCAAGAAAAGGGGCAGCTTATGCCAACTGTTCTGTCATACAATTAAGGGATTAGTAGCCACGTTATCTGACTAAATTGGTATAAAATGACCAGTGGCATGAGCTCTAAGATTAAATCACAATCTTTGTTCTCTACGATGGATGTGTGTCTCTCCTTGCTCCCACCCATGTATGACAAGTATCCTTGTCTATTCATTCAAGGCAGAGGTGAATGTTACCTGAGCTCCAGGCACAAACACAGGAGTATACCTAACTCATAGTTTGTTATATTATAAGGACTAAGAGTACGGGCTCTTTATCTGGACAGTCTGAATTTAAATCCTGGCTCCCCTTTCCTACTCCTTGATTTCTAGCTGTGTAACTTTAGACAAGTTATTCATGTTTCATACCTCGAGTTGAGAATAAATATGTAGTTGAAAAGGGAGGAGTATTAGAGAATGTAGATATTCTTTCTTGATACTAAGAAACACAGTGCAACAAAGGTTGCTTCTTAAATTAGTTGCCATGTGGAATCAAACTATCAATAAAAATATTGTACTCTATAACATTAAAATTAATTGGTCTTTCCTGTACTTAGAATGGCTATTTTACTTCTGCAGGATTTTGTAGTAACAGATTGGTCATGGAAAAATACCATTTACTGGGTTATGCATAGCTTCAAAATGTTAACACATTTTACAATACACTATAAAAAAATCCTGTCTGTTGCTATGACCACCAGTTATTATCAGAAGTCTTTATTGAGATGTCCAGCTCACAATGACAAATACAAGTTTGCCAGATTTCTAATTTTCATTTGAAAGCTACAATTTTAGTGTTTGCAACAAATGTCAGGTTAATATGACAGGTTCATTCTGTTCATTTTTAAGAAATGTCTAACCAAATACCATAGACTTAATAACCATAGTTTGTCTTAGTCACCTGTCCAAGGAAAAATCATATTCCATGAAAAGTTATTTCAGAGTGCAACTGAAGTAAGAGCATTTCTGTTTTGGTACGTAGAAGTGTTTTACATAGGACTCCCATTTTATCAGATTATTAAAGACGTACTCAGGAGGAGATAAAAAATTTTTATAGCTTCATCAAAAAGTCTTAAGTGAGCTTGCTATTAAAAATGTAAGCTTCAAATGCAGTGAAAAATGTAATCAGTGCTACTAGCACAGAGCGCTACCTGCTCTAGTTTATGCTTAGGGGACAGTTCCAGCCACCATTCAGGCCGTTGTCAACACGCGAGTTACACATTCTGCTTGCAACTCTGTCAGCTCTGAACATCGCAAATTTCTCCTGTTCTGTGCTTTGTCTTTTCATTTCCTTAAGAGTGTCTATTGAAAATATTCTTAAAATTTTAATGTTCATTTTTTTTTCGGAGGCTTGTTTTGTGTGTCCTAGGAAATCTGCCTAAGGTCACAAAATTTTTTCTTCTGTAAGTGTTATAACTACTACTTTTAGGCCTATGTCTCCTCTTTAGTTAGTTTTTGTGTATGTTGTGAAAGGCAATATTTATTTTTCCTAAACACGAAAATGGCGTTTTATCTTCTATAGATGGTATGAGATTCAGTTTGCTAATATTTTCAGGGGTTTTGCTCTTAGAAGCAGGACTACCATGCTGTAATTTTCTTGTTTCATAATGTCTTTGTCAAGTTTTAGTATTAGAACCTTGGCCTCATAAAACAGGTTGGAAGTGCTCCCCTGCCCCAACCCCCACTTCACCTTGAATGGTGAGATTTACAAGTGAAACCACATGGGACTAAAGTTTTCCTTGTGAGAGGATATTTAATCATTTCAACTGCATGAATAGATGTGAAGCTATTCAGGTTTTGTCCACTCTTGTCAGTTTCAGTGAGTTTTAGTTTTCCAATTTTCCATTTTGTCTAAGTTATTGAATTTACTGGCATGAAAAGCATCATAATTTTGCATCCTTTTAAATTAGATTAAGAGCCACAGTGACAACTCTTCTTCCATTCCTGATATTAGTGACTTATAATTTCTCTGGTTTGCCTGAATGGTATAGATACTTGGTTCTCAAAAGAACGAAATCAATGTATCAGTTTGATTTTCTCCATTTTCTGTTCTGTATATGTTGACTTCTTTTATTGTTTCCACCTTTCTATTTAATTTGGGTTTACTTTTTTATTTTTATAGAATATAGATTGAGGTAGAAACTTAGACCACTGAATTTGAACCTGTTTTCCAAATCTATCATTTTTTAACAATTAAAAAACCTGATTCCTGACATAACAGAATAAACTAGAAATCAGTAAGAGAATGCTACCTGGAAAGCCCAGAATCTGGAAATTTAAAATACATTCCAAAAGAATTCAATAGTCATAAGAAATGTCAAAGCAGAAGAAATGTCAAAGCAAAGTTGAATGTATTTTGAAGTTAAAGATGAAAATGCAACATCAAAATCTGAGATGAAGCTAACAGATTACTTAAGAGGGATATTGGTAGCATTAATTGCTTGCTAGAAAAAAAGATCTCAAATCAACAATAAAACTAGAAAAGAGCAAAATAAGCCTGAAGAAAGCATAAAAAAGGAAGTAAGAGCAGAAATCAGTGAATGAAAACAAAAGACAATAAGGTCAGTGAAACAAAAAACTGGTTCTTTAAAAAAGACAATAAAATTGGGGCACCTAGGTGGCTCAGTCGGTTAAGTGTCAGACTTCGGTTCAGGTCCTGATCATACAGTTTGTGGGTTAGAGCCCCGCATTGGATTCTGTGCTGACAGCTCAGAGCCTGGAGCCTGTTTCAGATTCTGTGTCTCTCTCTCTCTCTGCCCCTCCCCCACTCGTCTCTTTCTCAAAAATAAATTAAAAAAATAAAATTGACAAATCTCCTCCATGATTGACAGAGGAAAAAACCCAAAAATTACCAATATCCAGAATGAAACAAGTGATAATCACTTCAGAACTTGAAGACATCAAAAGGATAATAAGGAAATACCATGACTGCTGCACACAAATTTGACAGTTTAGATGAAATGGATCAATTCAGCAAAAACCCCCAAACTATCACAAGTCACCAGTTGTAAAACAAATAATTTAAAGAGCCCCATAACTATTAAAGAAACTATTTTTATTGCCCCTATCCCACCCTTCAATCCCCAGGCCCAGACAGTTTCACAGGAAAATTCTATCTAATATTTAAAGAAGAATTAACAGAAATTGTATATAATTATACAGAAAATAGAAGAGGGAACATTTCCCAAATAATTTTATGAAGTTAATATTACCCCAAAACCAAACAGCCAGCAAAACAAAACAACAAATGTACAGACCAAAGCCCCTCATGAACACAAAAATCATGACCAAGCTATTAGCAAATAGAATTCTATAAAACAGGCATACCCTGGAGATATTTTGGGTTCAGTTCAATACTACCACAATAAAGCAAGTAAAGCAAATTTTTTGGGTTTTCCAGTGCATGTAAAAGTTCTGTTTCTATCCCCCTTCCTATATGTTCATCTGTTTTGATTTCTTAAAATCATAATGGTATTTGTCTGTGATGGACTTATTTCATTTAGCATAATACATTCTAGCTCCATCCATGTTTTTCAAGTGGTAAAATTTCATTTTTGATGGCTGAGTAATATTCAAAAAGCGGGAAACCAACCACAAGAGACTCTTAACGATACAGAACAAACTGAGAGTTGGTAGAGGGCCGTGGGTGGGGGGATGGGTGATAAGTACTGAGGAGGACACTTGTGATGAACACTGGGTGTTGTACGTAAGTGATGAATCACGGAGTTCTATTCCTGAAACCAATATTGCACTGTATGTTAACAAAAATTTAAAAGTTATATTTATACTGTAATCTATTAAGTGTGCAACAGTATTAGGTCTAAAAAAATGCATATATCTTAAAAATATCTTTATTGCTAAAAAATGCTAGCCATCAGATTTCAGGGAGTCGTAATCACTGATCATCATAACAGATAAAATAAGGAAAAAGTTTGAAAGTATGTGAGAATTATCAAACTGTGACAGACTCAAAGTGAACCAATGCAGTGGGGGGAAAAAGGGTGCTGGCAGACTTGCTGGATGCAGGGTGGCCACAAACCTTCAATCTGTAAAAAAAACGCAGTTGTCTGTGAAGCATAATAAAACGAGGTATGCCTGTGCATAAAGAGAACTATAGACCATGACCACATAGGGTTTAATTCAGGAATACCAGGCTGGTTTAATATTTACAAATTAAGAAATGTAATTCATACTATTAATAGGCTAAAGCAGTTACATGATCCTATCAATGCAGAAAAAGCAATGAATAAAATTCAATAACCCGTCCATGATAAAAGTGACCACACTAGGAACAGACGGAAACTTCTTTACCTTGATAAAGAATACAAACCAAAAGCCTAGGGCTAACATTAAACTTAGGTGGTAAAAGACTGAATGCTTTCCTCAGAATTCTGGGGAAAAGGCAGATATGCCAGCTGTCATTACTCTTATACCACACAGTGCTGGAACTTCAAGCCAGTACAGAAAGAAAGGGAAATAAAGGCACAAAGATCAAAAAGGAAGGAAACCTGTCCTGATTTGTAGATGACCTGATTGCAGGAGTGGTTGGCCTATTTGATTACTTCACCGTATTGGAAGAGGGATTCTCAAGTTTTTGCTTTTTCATTTGTTAGGGTACCTGAAATGCCCAAAAAAACCAAGCCAAACAAAAAAAAACCCCATAAGGAATCCTTTTCAAATGTTTGACATTCTTCCTAGATATAATTTTCTCATGTTGCGCATACTGCTCACCTAGGTGTGTCTTAAATTTATTTTGTACAATGAGCACAAATGTTCAAACTGTCGGAAAGGTAGTATGTCACAGATTCTGGAGTCCAGCTGTCAAGACTAGTGTCTTGGCTCTGCCTCTAACTATTATCACCACAGACAAGTCTGTTAACTTTTCTGCTCCATTCAATTTCCTTGATTATGTAATGGTGATCAACAGTACTTCCTTCAAATGTGAAAACGTGCAAATGAGAATAGCATCTGATGTCTAGAAAGAGCTCAGCAAAGGTTACTGTTATTGCAGACCTTTGAAGTAAAGGTCCCCATCTCCCCTTCATGTCGTCTTCTAATCAAAATATACTGACCTGACTCACAAAAATTTAGTATGTTTGAGGATTTTCCTCAAAAAGCAAGATTATATATAAGACAAAAATTAAGGAAGCAAATAGAAAATTTGTAGTAAAGAAAATTAGTTCAGATGTCAAAATATTCAACCTCACAAGTTATTTATCTAATGTTAATTAAAACAGCAATGAAGTACCATTTTATAATTAGCAAATCAGAAGTGTTACAACTAACAGCCGGTGCTGACTGGGTTGTGGTCAACAGGTATGTGATCTGAGTGAAAGCGTGAACTGATAGAACTGTTTCAGCAAACAATCTGCAATACACTTGAAAGGAAATAAAAAAATCCCCTGTTATAGGTGATATTAGACTTCCTGTGACACAGCATTTATAACTTTGGGAGAAGAGGGAAAACACAGCAGACAGAATTAATTCCAGACTTAATCCTTTTCAATGTGTCCCATTGTATCAGTTACCTGGATGTTATCTGACATCCTCAGATGTGTATGAGAAAGATAAGGAATGTTAAAGCCAATGCCAAGAACCATAAGCATGTATTAGGGAAAGGAACTGAGACTCAAGTATCAAGAAGGGATACAGGGCCAAAATACTCAAGATCAGATTAGATCATGTGAGAGCTTTCAAGATTCAGTTTGGAGACACTCTGGTGATGAACCTAAAGATTATAAGAACTACACATATTAATCTAATGGTATTTGTTAGTGCTTTTGGGTTCTTAAAGGAACTTTAACCTTTTGAACTGAAAGCAAAAGACACTAAGAAATATAAAAATAATCAAATTTTGAGTTCTTTTGGTAGAACAGATGGACCTGTATATTTATATATTTATCAGACTAAGGGAAAAAGATAAATTTGGTTTAGTCTGCTGGCTCCTACATTCTCATTCACCAATAGGTTATTATTGATTAGATTATGAAAAGGCTAATAAAAATCTTTGAAAACAGGAGACTTCAGATAAACTTGGAGGGCAGCACGCAACACACCTTCTCCGAGGCTTCTGTTAAAATACTCATAAAGATTTTTTAAAAACTTAAGATTGCACAGACCAATGACGAGGCATATAGAAACATGATCTCCAAACATCATTAAAGTGAGAGAAATCTTTCAAAAATGTTTCCCATCTGAGTCTCAACCAGGGCTCTGCCACTGTATCTTCACAGAACTAACAAAGCTCGGTGCACATCCAACAGCTTCCTTTGTGTTCCCTTTGTTGGTCCAGATACCTGCTTTATAATTCTTACCTAAATGACTTGCTTAACAACAGAAAACACATTAATATTACCTTAGGAATTAAACTAATTAAAAGCTGACTATCAGCTATATTTATCTTATAACTTAATTCCATCTGTTTCTTTTTACTTTTTGCTTTTACAAACAGAATTCACCACCAACCAGGTACCTCAGGTTCCCTAGTGTAAAGAATTGTGTAAGAAAAAACATTAGAGGACATGTATAAAATCACAATCACAGTAATTGGACCATAGTTACACTGATTAAGAGGCATCTATGCTCATTTATAAGTGATCACATAAAGGAAAATACAGGTTAAGTGACAAAACATTACATTTTTACATAAATAAGTAAATCCCAAGGTCTTTATGTTTAAAAAACAGGTCAAGGTAAAGGAGTAAATCTGTACTTTAAACTTCCAAAGGTAGTCATTTGGGTCCTTTTGCCTTGGATGTTGTTTCCTTTGGAATCTTTCCATTTTGGCATTGAGTAAATCTGGCTACCGTAGAAACACCATCCACAAACTTGGTTTTGAAAAGGACATTTGCATTGTTGAACATACCCTCCTTGAGGGACACCACAATGAACTTAAGGGAAAAAGAAAAAAAAAAGCATGGAAGTTATTTTGTAATTTGAAGAAAGGCACTCTTGTTTTTATTCTGGGACTAAGAACTATCTAGAGATATTCTGTTATTCCTTCCTTCCAGTGCTTGGCTCAAAGCGAATGCAAGTAACAAACAGACATAATATGAGGCACCTAAATGAATTCTTGCTTTCTATATTTGGGTTTAGGAGTCTTAATTTTACCTTGAGTGCTTCATTACCCAAGCTGATGACTTCCTGCTGGTTGGCTACTTGCTGCTATCCTCTGAAGCTGCCATCACTGTGGTGTTGCTAGCTCTAAATGCTCTGGTGAAATCGTTTTCTCTGGGATATTTGAAAAATATCAAAGGCTACAAGTTCCTACAGGACTACCACTAGTCATATGGAACATTTATAGAGTTGAAAATAGGCACCACTTCACTGTTACCTGCTAAAAAAGGACCGTAACGAACACCGTGTGTGCTATGATGAAGCGGAACCCCCAAACTGTACACTGTGTTAGCTATATAACCGCACTTGGCAGCCCCAGTGCCTGCAGCAACAGTTCTGTAAAAGCTGTGCTTAAAGGGCTTTACTCTACTTCCCACCCAGAAAAGTGACGAGCACCCTATCAAGTACTACATGATTTTCTGATACTGAGGTATATTCCTAAACCAGTCTTGTTTTCATTGTGCATCCTCTGGCAGCTGGCTAGAGAAAATAATGACATTAACCATGTTTAATTTCTAATTATGAAAAACTTAGATTCTCCCTCACGGTACAACCAACAATTGTAATGCCTGGTTCTTTAAGAGGAAACCAAACCTTCTTTCCTTATTCGTATGTACGTAGATGTAAGTATTCACTGTATAAAGAGGTACACAATGCTTTCATATTCTTCAATCCTAAATATCTTCATATTGGCCATTACTAAAGAATAGTTTTAGAAAAAACACATACTATATTAAAACTATCACTGAGACATTTTTTCTGGTTCTTACCTGAGAATGTGTGAAATGAGTCCGCAGCATTTGTCCAATGTTCTGGGTGTGAGAAAGGTCCAAGGCCGCGTCTACCTCATCCAGGATGTAAATTGGAGCAGGTTTGAATAGGAGCATGGACAATATTAATGACAAAGCCACTAAAGACCTAAGAAAAGACCAGAAGAAAAGTCATTAAAACTTGACTTTACCACTTTTCACCAAAATACTGAAGCAAATCTGCTATTCTATCATGAAGAGTGCAAATTTAGCTCTAAGACTGCCATAGAAATAATCTGAGGTTTCAAACTTAAACACTTTTTTGGTATTAAAATGTTTATTTTAGTTTTTCATTTTTTTCGCTCCAATGAGTTTTATTTTGAAACTGATTTATATTCTTTCCCATCAGATAATCAGGATATTGTAATTGGCATTTACCCTTAAGGAAAGAGCATGTTAAGTTTTTTCTTTCCTTCCCCAATTGCTATTAGATGCCTAGATAGCAGGCAAGTGAGGGCTGTTACACTTACTTGTTAAGACAATAGCTACAATCTTTGTAAATAGAACTTGTTTAGGTACCTTCTTTCAAACTTTTACTAATGTTTGCACACGTGCGTGGGCACATCCCCACATATACACACTTTTTATTGGCACCATTTAAGAGTAAATTGTATAGATTATATGGCCCAGTAATCCCAAAATACTGGGATTAACGGGAATTAATTTCCTAGTGACAGAACTTCAAACAACTGTATGGTTGTTAATCTTGTTTGTCAACTTAACTGGATCACAGAGCACTCAGATATTAGGCTAAACTTATTTCTGGGTCTGTGAGAGTGTTTCTGGGTGAAATTAGCATTTGAATTGGTAGAGCAGTAGAGCAGCTTGCTCTCTCCAATGTGGCTGGACATCACATAATCCACTCAGGGCCTGAATCATAAGAAAGGTAGAGGAAAGAATTTGTTCTTTCTTGCCTCATTACTTGAGCTGGGACATGGATATTCTGCCTCAGTGGTCCTGGTTCTTGGGCCTTCAGACTCAGACTGAATTACACCCCTGGCCTGCCTGGGGTTCCAGCTTGCAGACAACAAACTGTGGGACTTCTCAGCCTCCACAATAAGAAAACCCAATTCCTTTATCTTGCTCTCGCTCTCGCTCTCTCACACACACACCCACCCACCCTCCCTACTAGTTCTGTTTCTCTGGAGAACCCTGACTAATACACCTTATTTAAAATTTGTAGTTACACATTTGAAATTCTATAGCTCTTTTTCAGTTCTCTTCTAGTTAACCATCCCCATAACTGTAGCTGGTTTTGTTCTAATCTGGTATGAAGACTCATAGTTCTTATTTTTTTCTTTATGATCAACAACAGTGAGATTGACATCTACCTCTACAGAGGCAAGCTGAGGTCTCTCAAGCAACCTAAAGCTATTTTTATTGGCTTTCTCTGTGCCAAATGTTTAAGACATTGAGCTTTCTTTCAACTTAATTTTGCAGAAAAAAAATCTTGCCAAGAGTTAAAACTAGTATGCTGGATATACATCTAAAATAATGGTGTATTTCTGAAAATTGTATCATTTTAATTAGAGAAGTAATTTTCAGGTCTCAAAAGGAAAATAAGCATATATTTACTATGCTCTTCAAAACATTTTCTGGGACTTTGGCAAAAAAGTTACATATTGGGATTTGAACTGTAGAATTCAACTTTAGTTAACAGGCACCAGAAAGTGTCTTAGGCTGTTAAAATATTTAGGAATTTTACCATAATGAAATATAATCAGAAGAGTACTATTCTACTCATAAAAATGACAAAGGATTTCATAAAGAAAATTAATAGGTCTTAGTATTTTCTACATACATAAGTTACATGATGGCATCACAGGGCACATGAGAACAATTTAAGAACTATAGACTGTACATCCTGCAGGGGAAAAAATACAAAATTAATAACCATCTTTAATTATGTAAATATTCACAATTTTCTCTCAGTAGGCTTTAATGATTTGGTTCTCTGCAGGTAAGGAGTTAGTCCACATGACCTCCTAAATTTTTCCTTAGTATGCTGATTGAATCACCATGTAAGTCTGGGGAAAAACTTTACTGAAGTTTAGAGCATACTATTTCCAAAACTATTCATTCCTTTATGTAGATCGGAGTTTCCATCTGGTATCATTTTCCCTTCACCAAAAACTTTTAACTTGTATGTTTCTGCTGGGAGTAAACTCCTCCAGCTTCTGTTTTTCTGAAAAAATTTACGTTGATTTCAATTTGAAGAATATTTTGATGAGACATAGAATTCTAAGTTGACACGTTTTTCTTCTAGCACATTCTAGATGTCGTTCCAGATATCTGGCTTGCATAATTTTTGACAATAAACATAAAGCCATTTTTATATTTGTTCCCTGGCATGTAATACTATGCCTCCTCTGCCTGCTTGAAGATAAATCACCATTTCATATAACATGGCTTGCTGTGTTACTGTATGTAATGTTTGCGGGAGGGGTTATGTGTGTTTATCCTACCAAGGATTCATAGAAATTAAGTCTGGGTTTATAGAACTCACCAAAATGGGACAACTGGGGCCATTATTTCAAGTATTTTTCTGTTTTACCTCTTCCTCTCTTTTTGGAATTCCAATTACACATATGTTAGACGGCTTAATATTGCCCACAGGTCATTGCAGCAGTTTTGTGCTTCTCAGTTTAGCTTTAAGTGGTTCTATTGTTGTGTCTTCAAATTCACTCCTGTTTCTTCTACATTGCTTATTCTGCTGATGTCATGTGGTGAGCTCTTCCTTTCATGCATATTTTTTAATATAGCAATTCTACTAGATTCTTTTAAAATTTTAAAAAAATATTTGGAGATAGAGCGCACACAAGCAGGGGAGGCAGAGAGAGAGAGAGAGAGAGGAGAGAGAATTCCAAGCGGCTCTGCGATGTGCGATGTCAGCGCAGAGTCCAACACTGGGCTCGAAATCACAAACCATGAAATCGTGACCTGAGCTGAAATCAAGAGTCGGATGCTTAAAGGACTGAGCCACCCAGGTGCCCCCTAAATTTTTTTTATAGCTTCCATTTCTGATTACATTCTTTTCTCCTTGTAATTCTTAGAACTATTTAATGTAATACTGTAATTTCCTTGTCTGCTATTCTCATCACCAGTCATTTCTGGGTCTGTTTCCATTGAATAGTTTTTCTCTAAGTCACATTTTCTTGATTTCTGTCCAGTACTTTTTATCAGATGCCAGACACTGTGTTATATTAGAGTCTCAAATTTTGTTGTCTTTCTTTAAAAGCACTGGGCTTCGTTCTGAGAAACACTTAAGTTACACGAGGATCAGCTTGATCTCTTCAAGGCATATGATGAAATTTGATGTGTGTACAGACTAGCCTTCACTTCAGGGACATTGAATGCTAGGGTGCAGCTTACTGGGGCTTCCCAAAATTCTAATCTGTTTCTTTTATTTAGTGAGACTACTAGGATTTGTGTTGATTCCCCTCCCTGCATTTGCAATCCAGAAATTCTATGGAGAACACAGAGTTGAACCCTGAGCTCAGCACTTTTGTTTCATTGCTCACAGGTTTCATACTCCTGAGCGACTAATTTCCCAATGTCTAAAAACAATTATTTCCCATATATTTCATCTCATTTTCTAGCCGTTTACCCTTATTTCCTTTGTTGCCTACTATTTTAATCGAAAGTTCTAACCAAAATCTGCAGTCTTACATATTAAGCTCCTTAAATTCTACATATAAAGATAGCTAAGCAAAACTAAAACTGAAAATTGGTAGGCAATGAGATGATAGATTTTAATAAGAGGAATGAGAAATTCTAATGCTGCAAAGAGGGATTACTTACCTCTGACCACCACTAAGTTCAGTTAGGTTTTCTTTCCAAGTATTTCCTAAAGCAACCTTGAACTCCAGACCATCCAATACAGTTTGCCCCTCTGGTGGTGCAAGCATAGCATTAGCACCAGGCAAAAGAGTAGAAAAAATAGACCCAAAGTCCTTGTTAACCTGGATTAAAAAAAAAAAAAACTTATAAAAAAAAAAAATCAAATTTTGATATGTGTATATTCAATCCACCTGATGCATTTTGTTGTGTTACTAACTCAGGTGTTGACAAATTATGGCTTGTGTGACACATCTGGCCATGCCCATCCGTTTATGTATGGTCTATGGCTGCTAGCACTAAAGCAATAATCTAGTAATTGCAGCAAAGACTATATGGGTCACAAAGTCAGAAATGTTTATTACCTGTTCCCTTATAGAACTAATTTACTGAGCTTTGCTCTAACTTCCAAGGGGAACTAGAGGCTATACTTCTCACTTTTCCCTGAAGGTTTGATACCTTTGTAGGCCATACTGCAGGAATCCTCAGACCTACAACTGTGTAAGACACCGAGCTTTCAGTTGGAGAAACAAACAAAAAAACTTTTTGGCATAAAATGTTCTGTTATAAATCTTGTTCTCTTTTGACTGCTTTGATAGGTCAGTGGTTATCAGCTAATCTTAAAAAGTGTAAGTTCAGGGTAAAGTCTCGGAAAAATAGAGGCATGAAATCAAATAACCAGATCTGTTCAAGGTGTTGAATGGTCCTTTTCTATAGCCTTTGTCTCAGCCAAACAAGTTGTCAGAAGACAGGAAAAGGACTGGACCCCAACAGAAAAAGACTACACAAACTGGTTTATCCCCATCAAACCATAATAGGTAACCTAGAGACTTTCAACATATTCTAGTTTGAAATTGGGTAATTTTTGTGCATACACACTTGATCAATGATTTGAAAATTTGGCCACCTGTCTTCAAATACATGACTAATAATCTTAGTTCAGCAAATCTAAGAGTGTATACATACACAAGCAGAACCCATGAGGAACTTGACAGTCATGTTCTCTAGAGAAATCTTTAAATTCAAGTGCAAATAAACTGTTCAAGAATATTTGTAATAATACGCACCTATACATACTAGCAATCAGTGCTACTGAATATAGATTTAACAAGGAACATAGTTTTAAGAGCAACTAAATACATGCTGGGTAATACCCTACAAAGAGGAAACAGGCTTTAATTTTATCTGGGACAGGTTTCTACAACTAGGTGAGGTTCACCACAATGGAGAGGACCACCATCTTTTTTGAGAATGATGAAGATAGCAGAGTATTCATAAACAGTTTTGGTTCTTTTGCTTTTCTTTAATTTTTTGGCCAGGTAGGAGAAAGGCACTAAAGAGAGGATTAAAATAGTGGAATGCTACGAAACCTAGAACCCAAGTGGAAATTCCTCCAAAGGAGAAAAGAGAAGCTTATCAGTTACAGGCAGAGAAGAATATAGCCCTATTCAAAATAGGAAAAGTACATTATATTCATGGATAGATATAAAGATGAAATGCAATTAAATTCTGAAAATCTAATATGGTTAAGAAGGAAATAGAAAAATAAAAGACACAACCAGTGCTGAATATACTCTGGCTTTGTGAATCGAGTATGCTGGAAGCCAGAATGAAGTATATAATACCGATAATAAAACTATTACCTCAACAGGTTACTGTGAGGATTAAGTGAGAAAATTAATGAGTATAATTCCTAGCATATAATAAACATTCAATAAATTTACCTGCTTTTAGAAAACTTTGGAAATTGGGGGAACATCAATTTAAAGGATAAATGTATACTTGCATTAAATCCAGGAATCATGTGGAAAACAAAAACCTCTCAGACCTAGTGTTAAATCCACACTTATACAAGAATGGGGCCAACGTTATGCATGCATTTAAAGAGACAAATACTACCCCAGGGAGATGAAACACTGAAATAAGTCATAGGGTACTAAAAACCAGGTGACTGTACTACCATTACTAAAAGCGAAGTTTTTAGAATTCAGAATTCTGAGTAATTACAGAATTAAAAAGCAAAAAAAAAGAGGCAAGGTATCAAATGAAATTACAGAGTCACAGGATTGTTAAAGTACCAAACAGCACAGCAACTGTGTTTGGAATCTGGAAAACTTCCACATAAGAGGCTAAGGAATTATCCTAAAGGAGACAAATATATGCAATTTTGCAATATATGCAAATTTCTACTTCTAGGGAAGTAGAAATAAAAGAACCGTGAAATCTGCCAAAGTTGTCCTAAAACAAAACATACTTGGGATTTTGTTTAATGGGAATCTAGTGAAAGAGAATTCTTAACCACCTTGTTTATTGCCCAAAATTTAGGGGCAACGAGTGTGACAGAAGTTAGCAACTAAAGGCAATTTTAACTGGTCTAAATTTAGGAAAAGAGAATCCAGTTTTTCCACCTTTGGCTATATGATCTTAGGCTATTTCATCTATCTATATCTGTCTATCCACCCATTTTTTAACTTACAACCAAATTAGTTAGCATATAGTGCAATAATGATTTCAGGAGATTTCAGTGATTCATCCTGTGTTTAACACCTTGTGCTCATCTCAACAAGTATCTTCTCTAATACTCCTTACCCACTTAGCCCATTTCCCCCAACCCCTACAGCAACCCTTAGTTTATTCTCTGTATTTATGGTTTATCTCTCTCCTTGTTTTTATATTATTTTTGGTTCCCTTCCTTTATGTTCATTTGTTTTATATCTTAAGTTCCTCATGAGTGAAGCCACATGGTATTTGTCTTTTTCTAATTTCACTTAGCATAATACCCTCTATAGTTCTATTCTTGTAGTTGCAAATGGCAAGATTTCATTCTTTTTGATTGCTAAGTAATACTCCTGTGTGCGTGTATGTGTGTGTGTGTGTGTGTGTGTGTGTGTGTGTACACACAGGGTAGAGTAGTTCTATTTTTAATTTTTTGAGGAACGTCCATACTGTTTTCCAGAGTAGCTGTACCAGTTTGCATTCCTACCAGGTGCAAAAGAGATCCTTTCTCTGCATCCTCGCCAACATCTGTTGTTGCCTGAGTCGCTAATGTTAGCCATTCTGACAGGTGTAAGGTGGTATCTCATTGTGGTTTTTATTTGTATTTCTCTGATGACTAAGTGATGTTGAACATTTTTTTCATGTCTTGGTTGGCCATCTGGATGTCTTCTTTGGAGACGTGTCTATTCAGGTTTTTTGCCCATTTCTTCACTGGATTGTTTTTGAGTGTTGAGTTTGATAAGTTCTCTATCGATTTTGGATACTAATCTTTATCTGATTGGTCATCTGCAAATATCTTCTCCCATTCTGTTGGTTGCCTTTTATTTTTTACTGTTTGTTTACTTTTGAAAGAGAGCAAGAGCTGGGGAGGGGCAGAGAGAGAGAGAGAGAGAGAGAGAGAGGGAGACAGAAAATTCAAAGCAGGCTCCAGGCTCTAAGCTGTCAGAACAGGGGCTCAAACTCACAAAATATGAGATCATGACCTGAGCCAAAGTCTGACGCTTAACTAAGCTACTCAGGTGCCCCCCATTGGTTGCCTTTTAGTTTTGCTGATTGCTTCCTTTGCTATGCAGAAGCTTTATATTTTGATGAGGTCCCAAAAGTTCCTTTTGCTTTTGTTTCCCTTACCTCCAGAGATGTGCTAAGTAAGCAGTTGCTGCAGCTGAGGTCGAAAAGGTTTTTGCCTGATTTCTCCTCGAGGATTTTGATGGCTTCCTGTCTTACGTTTAGGTCTTTCATCCATTTTGAGTTTATTTTTGTGAATGGTGTAAGAAAGTGGTCCAGGTTAATTTTTCTGCATGTTGCTGTCCAGTTTTCCCAGCACCACTTGCTGAAGAGACGGTCTTTATTCCCTTGGATATTCTTTCCTGCTTTGTCAAAGATTAGTTAGCCATTTGTGGGTCCATTTCTGGGTTCTCTATTCTGTTCCATTGTTTTGCATATTCTTGTGCTGGTACGATACTGCCTTGATGATTATGCTTTGTAATACATCTTGAAGTCTGAGATTGTGATGCTTCCAGCTTTGGTTTTCTTTTTCAGGATTGCTTTGCCTATTAAGGGTCTTTTCTGATTCCATACAAATTTTAGGATTGTTCTAGCTTGTGAGGAATGCTGGTGTTGTTTTGATAGGGATTGCATTGAATATGTAGTCTGATTTGTGTAGTATCAACATTTTAACAATATTTGTTCTTCCAATCCATGGGCATAAAATATTTTCCCATTTTTGTGTCTTCAATTTCTTTCATAAGCTTTCTATAGTTTTCAGTATATAGATTTTTCACCTCTTTGGTTAGATTTATTCCTAGGTATTTTATGGTTTTGGTATAATTGTAAATGGGATCGCTTCCTTGATTTCTCTTTCTGTTGCTTCATTGTTGGTGTATGTATATGAATGCAAATGATTTCTGTGCATTGATTTTATATCCTGCAACTTTGCTAAATTAATGGATCAGTTTTCACAGTTTTTCGGAGTATTTTGGGTTTTCCATATAGAGTATCCTGTCATCTGCGAAGAGCGAAAGTTTGACTTCCTCCTTCCCGATTTGGATGCCTTTTATTCCTTTGTGTTGTCTGAGTGCTGAGGCTAAGACTTCCAATACTATGTTGAATAACAGTGGTGACGGTGGACATCCCTGTCATGTTCCTGACCTTAGGGGATTAGCTCTGTTTCTCCCCATTGAGGGTGGTATTAGTGGTGGGTCTTTCATATATGGCTTTTATGATCTTGAGGTATGTTCCTTCTATCCCTACTTTATCAAGTAAAAGATGCTTTTCTTTTTATCAAGAAAAGATGCTGTATCATGTCAAATGCTTTCTCTGCATCTATTGAGAGGGTTATGTGGTTCTTGTCCTTTCTTTTATTGATGTGATGTATCACACTGATTGTTTTGCAGATATTGAACCAGCCCTGCATCCCTGGTATAAATCCCACTTGATCGTAGTGAATATTTCTTTTAATGTATTGTTGGATCTGGTTGGCTAGTATCTTGCTGAGAATCTATTTAATCTTTCTGAGCTTTGATTTCTTCATCTATAAAATATGGATGGATGGTTAACTATCAGTTATGGAATTGTTTTAAGAGAAAACAGTAACTACTTCATATATGTTAACTAACATTAACATGTATAAAATGCTTTGCCACAAAACTACAGAATGCATAAATGTGAATTCTGAAATACAATTAATTAACTTGTGAGTGGTAAGGAATATGCCAATCTTGTTAGAGAAATGTCCTAAGAATGAATATTTGACCTCTGTGAGTCTGGGAAAGAGAAATCAAGGAAGTTAGAACCAAAGGGGTCCCTGGGAAGTTTCCAATGACCAGAGATTTCCCAGTGCAAAACTAAGCTTGCCCAAGGCTTTTAAGCAGCGAGAGTGGGGTACGGCACATATTGGATAGATTCTAAGGTTTCAGACAAATAGTATCTCTCCTTTAAAGGTAACACAGACCTAGAAACAAGAATGAAAAATAAAAAAATCTAGAAAGTCGGACATTTAATGTAATGTAGGGACCAGAGAAATAGGCTGTTGAGACTATGAAGGCAGGACACAAACCTACCTTTGCATACAAGCAGTGGTCAAGTCCAAAAGGACAAAATGCATTTAAAAGTCAGGATTTAATTAAGGCATGTGCCTCATTCAAACACAAATCAGCCATTTCAAATTCATCTTAGAGTATAAACCCGTTGATAATATTCTCCATCATATTGAATAAATGATAATAGTTTTGGTTCAAATACCTTTTGCCAAGCAATATTTAGGGCTTGGTTTTTCTTCTGGTCCAGGTCTTCTATAGTTGCAAGGATTTTGGATTTATCATTTTCTACAATTCTCTTCTTCTTCATCAAGTCATTATACTGGTAAGATAAAAAGCATGCTTAATTAAAAAAATGTAAAGTTTTCTACTCTGGAATTCAGTCAGGAATAGAGGTTTAGTTTGTATATAGAACATATACACTTCTATTTACTTCATTAAAAGTCCTAATGTAAACCAAATTATGAGGAAGGTAAATATATCATCTATGTGTAAAATTTAGCTGTTATAACTGAGAATTTATAGGATAGGCTCCTGAAGTATTTTGATACTAATATACCCATATCTTTCTAGCAGCCAAGGCAAAAAAGAAAACGTATGTAAACTCCAAAGTAGCCCTGCATGCTTTCTCCTTGAGTCGTCTTAGCAGTAACACAAGGTTTCAATTCTTCACTGGGATGTACAAGTCCTACATAATTGGGACCTTATTTATCTCTGACCTTTTGGCATCCCAAACCTCCCCAGGCTCCAGCCATATGGTCTTTTTTCAGTTCCTTAAATATAATAAGCTCATTATAGCCTTATAGCCCTTGCATTGTTCTCTTTCCTGATTGCTCTTTTTCTGTATCTGACATAATTGGTCCTTCAGGTTTCAGCTCAAACATCATAGTAGTCTTTCCTGGTGAATGTAGAAACTCACTGAAAAAAAATTAACGGAAGCTGCAAAGGGAGATTTACACCATGGGTAGCAGTAGAACTTTATAAAAATCCTCACTCATTTCTCCTCAAAGCCTCACATTTCAAGGAGGCTTCAAATTCTCCCTTATATTACACTGTAGCCAGTCTTACTAGCTTCCCTGCGGTCTCTCTCCTTTAGAGCCAAGCTCCTAAAACCCACTCTATCTTTTCCTCTTATTCCTTGCATAATTCCATGTAATTTCTTACGTGGACAGATACAAAATACAACAAAAAACAAAACAAGCGCCATCTGGGTGGCTCAGTCAGTCAGTCATCCAGCTCTATTTCAGCTCAGGTCATGATCTCAGTTTGTGAGTTTAGCCCCGTATCAGGCTCTACACTGACAGTAAGGAAGGAACCTACTTAGGATACTCTGTCTTCTGCTCTCTGCCCTTCCCCCATGCTCTCTCTCTCAAAATAAACAAATATAAAATAAAAGGCCATCTTGCTTAACAATAGGGCCTTCCCCTCTGGTAAGGAAATGGCAGTTGGTGAATTCTTTAAAAAAAAAAAAAAAAAAAAATTATCATTATCTAATAAAAGCACGTAAGTGAACAAGTTTCACGATGATATGCATTTCAAATTCAGACCAAAGACTTTCTTCCACAAAACATATATTGCCAAGCTTTAATGGAGAAATAAAAACCAGCAGGAACATTTATAGATAGATCACAACAGGAGCATTATTAGCCTGTTTGGTATCTAACATAATACAGATTCTTTGTAGATACTAATGTCAATAACAATTAAAAAAAACCCATTACAGCAAAACTTCTTAAATGTAATTGAGCTCATAAGTATTACCACTTTTAGAGAGTTCTCATAACTCTCTGATACAAATTCAAACAGAATCTTCCAAAAATTAAAGTATAGGGCATAACGTAAAATTACTCAGGCTGCTATCTCCTATGGAGCTGTCAAGAATAAAGATTGCTTTCCCTGTGGAGTCTTGTAGTGACACAGCAGACTCTAAAAGTTCTGTCAGGGTTGGGGAGATGTATAACATTATCGCGTAAGTAAGCATCAAAACAGAAGATGGTGCTGGATTTACAGATTAGTAAAGGAGTGGTTATGCAAGTAACAATTTAGTCATTATTTATGTAATGGTTTTAGTATACCCTAGAGTCAAAAGGAAGACAGTAATTATGGAATGACTGGTGAGGCAGACAACAGTATGCCTTATTTTTCAAGGCAACTGAAAGAAATGATAGAAATGGGAGGAGTTAACATAAAAAAGTTTTTATTTATACTAAGAAATGATAGACCATATTCTGGGCAAAGCCAGTAGAAAAGTTATTCAAGAGACAATAGAATATATAAATAATTGATGCAAAACAGTTAAATAAGAGAGAACTGAAAAGGGAGAAAAAGAAAACAAATCCAGTATCAAGGGCATCAAGCGAAAGATTGACTCTAGTAATTGCCACCGGGGTCACAGAGAGCTATCAGTGCTACTCATGCCCTAAGGAGGCCAGACAGTCCAAGGAAAAGGACTTACCCGCTCTTCAGCTTCTGTCAATACATTCATAGCTCGCATGTTGACATTTCTTCCTAGTTTCTCCTTCAATTCTTGCAACTTCTGAAGTCTCTGACCAGCTTCTTTAGGGTTGTTGGTTTTGAAATCATAGGCACTATTAGGTTGCCCAAAGAGGTGTTTCTCTGCATTAATCCAGTCATAGTCTTTCAACATTTTGGAGACCTAGCCACATAGGATAACGGAAGAATCTATCATTGTTTACAAATCGACATTTAAAAACTAGTTTCTTAAACGTTTACTAATTTTAAGTACTTAGGAGAAAAGCCCCACAATGACTCATTTCAAAAATGAGGTTCACTGTTAATAGTAAACATATACTAAGTATGAATATTTTTACCTGGAGAATAGACTAAATAGAAGAAAAAAGATTACTTAAGCATTAGAAAAAGAGCTAGGTCAGAGAAATCCGTACATGTGAATCCTTTCCATTAGAATGAAATGTAAGATAAGGCTCCTTCAATCTACTGCTTCAAAAATAATTTGTGAAAATTAAAACTCTCATGAGAATACTTAAGTCATAGATTTGGTAAATTTGTGAAAGCCTAATTAAAATTCTAAAATTTACTAGGTAAATAAAAAGCTGCCCTAAACTTTGACTCCATTCCCTAGTCACCCTCTTTTGACAAGGCACAGTAGTATACTTATTTATATAGAAAGAGTCAAAAAATTTAGAGCATAGTGCTTAAAGACTTTCTTGTACTAAAATTGCTTAAGGTTGGTTCTGACTGCTAGAGTCTAATCCTTGTCAGTCTATTTATCCTCACTAATTCCATGGGTACAGTCTCACCTCCAGGATCGCAAGATGATCATTTCCAAACTATCTTCCCTGCTGGTCCATAGGTTCAATGAAGGCATTCTGGGTCCATGTTGCTCATCCTTATCATCAGTGACTGGCCTACTATCTGATACTAGCTGGTATGCAATAAATATTTGATAAACTATACACCTGAAAGAATCCTGGACTTTTTAGCAGTTCTACTTTCAAGTCTCCTTGTCACCTTAACCATAAATAAAATCCCCTACCAATCACCACTACGAGCGCTTTCAATTACCGAAAAACTATTAACAGTAATATTAACATTGGTAATATTTCACTAATGTGGCTGTAAAAAACATTTTCTTTAAACTAAGTGTTAACTTCAACAGGCACACAGGTGAGGTGACTATTTTGTATTTTCTGACTTTTTTTAAGTTAAATCTCTTATACTTTTAAGATGTGCAAAAGCATCAAACTGTTACACACACATAAGAAAACATGACGGGCAATTACTAAGACTTCATGGGTACAGCCAATCTTACTTAACCAGGCAGAGAATTTCTGCAAAAGCATGTATTCTCTTTAAATTACTTATGGTACTATGGATACATGGAAGGAAAAAACTTTTTTTCTAATGTTTACTTACTTATTTTTGAGGGGGATGAGAAGGATAGAAAGAGGGGGTGACAGAATCCTAAGCAGGCTCCTCACTGTCAGCAGAGAGCCCGACTCAGGGTTCAAACTCATAAACTGTGAGATCACAGCCTGAGCTGAAACCAAGAGTCACAATGCTTAACTGAGCCACCAAGAAGCCCCAGAAAGAAGCCTTTAGGAATGAACAAAAAACTGAGATAACTTCAAAAAGATAGTTGCTTAGCAAAACATCAGATTTCAGATGAGGCTGCAAAATTGACTATAGTGATCCTCATAAGGACATCCAGAAGCCAATTAAATCCTTTTTTAAAGATTACATGTAAATACATGTTATTTTCCTTATTTTCAAAATAAACTGAAAACTCCTAGGCAATAAAATATATAATCACAACTAATATGTTAATAGTTATATAAATATTTGGGGATTAAAAAATGTTCAGTTCTATGGGAGACCACTAAAACATCTTGTAGATAGGAATAACTGAAATTTAGAAATATTTGTGCCAGTTGGTGAAAATAAGCATTGTTGAGAAGCCAATAAAATAGCTGTAAGCCTCAAAATTCTGTTACATGGCATTTCTGCCATTTATACTGAATTCTCCATTGAGCAGTTTACCAGCATGTTTCAACAACTCAGAAGCAAAAATCTGATTGTGGGTAAAAATAAACAACACAAACGTGCCTTTGCAGCAGCATCTTCAGCTTCCCGTTTATGTTTGCTGATGTTGTGGTCCAGTTCCTTAATTTTAAGCTGAGAATCATTATTCTGTTCTTTGTGTGCTGCTACTTCGGCATATTTAGCTTTAATTACATTGTCTTGGGCTGTTATCCCTTCTTTCTGCTTGGTCACCTCCTCTTGAGCTTTATTTACGGACTCCTGAAACAAATAATTAGAAGACGATATATAGCAAAGTAATATGGGCATATTTTTAGTTTATTAAGAGATCATCTAACAAATTTCTGGGCAAGACAGCAATGTGATTACAAGCAGATGGTCCCCCTAACCCTCTACATTTTATATCCCCATTAAAATGACTAATTTATGTACAGGAGAAAATGTGTTCTACCACTAGAAAAAAGGTGGGAAATAGTGTTCATGATGGAAGCAACAAAGTTTCTGGGGGATACAGTGTAGCTGGGATAAACTGAAAGGGAAGAGAACTATAGGAAACTGACTTGTGAGGTCAGAGTAAAGTGGCATTTCTGGGTAGTTAACAAGATAATATGCCAGATCCCCCCCATATCATTTATCAGGAGGGAAAGGATGCAGGCTGGGTTTTCTGCTGTTCCCTTCTGTAGATATAAGCCATTATTTATCAGTGACAATGAAAGGTCACAGTGTTTGGTTCTAGCACAGGGGTCAAAACAGAAAAATAAAAAGTTTCTTGCTTTGACTTTTACTATCCCTTTACCTCACACAGTTGGAGCTACTCAATCTCCGAAGTGGTAATTATAACTGCAATTCAGTCTATTACCAACCTGCCCTGCAAATTTGCTTTGGAGGCAAAATAGAAAGTGAACAGAAACTAGAAAATTTCATCAGTAACGCAGAATACAAAGCTGAGAAGCATTTTATTCTCTAAATTTCAAAAAAAGTAGTTAAAAACTGTTATCCTGCTATTGATTTGATAATGTGTTAAAAACAAAAAACTTGAATTTATCCATGAAGAGAATCAAAAGGAAAGACCAACTTCCTGAAAACACCACAGGCTACAATCACAATTATTTCAAAGAAAAAACATGAAAGAATATGTAGAAGTAGATGACATAAGCAAGGCAAAAATACCACAATGGAAACTGTATGGAACTCCCCTAATGAAAACAATCTACACTCAGTTAACATAAAAATCAATGATATATGTTATTTACGGACAGTATCAATTAGCAACATGATTAAAAGGTACTGAGGCAGTATATCTTAGAAGTTCTCATCACAAGAAAAATATTTAACTGTGTCGTGAGAGATGAACAAGACTTTTAAGGTGGTCATTTTGCAACATATACAAAAAACAAATCATTATGTTATACACTTAACACTAATACAGAGCAATTATACCTCAATATGAAACAAACAAAATTCAAAGGCAAAAATCAAAGAAAGGGGCTAGAGGGTATCCAATATTTATTAGGGACACTCTCTAATAAAGACATACCACAGTATGAATTTACAGGTGACAGAATGTCTTCATACCCTAAGATCTGAATCCATTCCTCTCTTCCCTGCTTCTGATAGCAGAACATTTCCCCCCCAACCAGCTACAAGTATAGTAAGCCTCATCAGTAAAGGATGCTGTAAGGAAACTGTAGAACGAAGAGGCTTTACTTCCCAGTTCTGGTGTGCTTTTCCAGAAGGCAAGTTTGTCATGTGCAAGGGCTAGCAACCTACATGGCTTCCCTGGCATCCAGTGGATGGGGAGAGGGGAACAGGGCTTTGCAACATGTTCACATGGCTGGATTTCCCCTGGCACTCCAGCAAATTTCACCACCAGGGGGCCACAGTTACATCTTCAACTAGTTCTGGTTTTCAGCCTACTGGTGCTATGGCTCTTTTCCGGATTTGTTCTTTCCATGGGTGCATGCCCTCAGCCCTATGGCTGGTAATGGCTATTCCCTGTATCTGCTGTTCCTATATAATTCAGAATTCTCTTTATTCTTTAGTGATCATCCCATAACATTCCAAACTCCTATTGTAGTTAAATTCTTTACTTAAACTCTACCTGTTCTAATTACTGTATAGTTTTTGTCTTCTGAGTAGACCCAGACTAAAACAATTAGTAATATTATTTCAGGACTCTTTTTTGGATCAGGAATCATCGTTTTGCCTCTCAACAAGACAAGAATGAAGAGGGGCACCTGGGTGGCTCAGCTAGTTAAGCAACTGACTCTAAATTTCAGCTCAGGTCATGATCTCAGGGTTTGTGAGTTTAAGCCCCAGGTTGGACTCTACTTGATTCTCACTCTCTGCCCCTCCCCACTCATGTTCTCTCTCTCTCTCTCTCAAAAATAAAGACAAGAATGGAAGAGACCAAGATCTCTAAAGTCAAACATCTTCAAGCCAACATTCTTAAGTGGATTAACATTTGTAATTTCTCTAACACTGTAAGTAAATCTTACCTTATTTTTAGCCACCTCAGCTGCCATTACTTCAATCTGACCTTCATAGGATTTGATAGCTTCATTTACAGCTTCAAGCTGCTGTTTATAGGATGCATGCTCTCTCTTGAGCTCTTCCAGCTCCAGAGTGATAGCTTCAACTTCCTACAGAAAGTTATTTAGACATTCAACAGATTAACTACTGAAAAATAAATATATACATATCAACAAAATCAGTTAAGATTCTCAAGCAGCTAAGACTTATAGCTCATTCAACTACCAAAACACATGTAAGCTGCCTCCCCATAAGAAGGGAGGAGAAAGGATATTTATTTTCCTATACTTAAAAAAAAAAAAGACAAATGTATGTACAGTATTTACAGGTTCAAAGAACTGGGCATAAACTATTTTTTCATTCCTACAGGGAAAAACAATATAGAATTCTACATAACCAATAAATTAGCAGAGGAAAGCCTTTTTTAAATGTCAAAAAATCTCACTGCTCAATTTTCTTTGTTCCCATTATAGCCTTGTTTGTTACAGAATACTTTGTGCAGCTATTTAGTGACAGAATATGAAGAAAAGTAGATTTAAATAGAATGGTATAGAAAAGTGATTTAGAACAAAGCCTTTGGAGACAGAAAAGGCTAACTAAGTTCAAATTCCATCTATGGCACTATCAAAAGATAAAATCAGATATCACCAGTCTACAACTGAATGGTAATTTGTAAATTTAACATGCTTTGTCTTATATCAGTCTTTCATAGGAGCCACTCATGTAGAGGATCACCAAATAGAAATGTCAGCACTCGAGATGACGGGACGTAACTCCACCACATGATATAAGCTTTGGTCTACTCTTAAGTGAAGCATTTAGAAAAAGGCAATTTTGCTCTTTCTCTAAAATTAGCAATACAATGCAACCCATCCTTACAATTATGACCCTCCATTAGAGTTTTCAGAAAGGAATATATTTTAATTTGACTTATAAAATGCATAATTATTGCCTAAAGAAACACACTGTGCTTTTAGATTTTGTGATGTACTGATGAGAAAGGCTAACCAAAGATGCTCTACTACCTTCAGCTCTATATTGATGTTAAACATTGGTTCCATTTCAGGAAAGGTATTACCTGTTGTTTTTCTTTCATTTTCTTGCTAGAAGCATCTGCTTTTGTTTTGGCAAAATCCAGGTTTTTCTGAGCATCCTTCAGTTCTCTCTCTCTTTCAGCTTCTGCATTTTTCATTTTATTCTCCAGTACTTCATATTTTTCTTCTGCTTTTTTCTGAATTTCTTTGGTGTTTTTTAAAGTCTCCTCACTTTCCTCTGCATCATAAAGCAGGCAAATGTAGCTAAATGAGGTCCTCAAACTATTTGCAGTTATAGGTAATGGTTTATAAATGCCTTATGAATTCACCTCTTAATAGAGGATATGATCTGAAAAAATGGAAGCTAAAATTTAAAAATAACTGTCTCAACCTTATTCCAGAAATGCTATGTTGAGAAACACAAATCCTGCCTAAGAACCACACTGGAATTATCTAGAGACTATGAAGAAATTATTTCCCAGCATATGAAACTAAGTAACATAAACTTTAACTTATTAAAGAGATCATAGACTATCTTTTTAATATACCTCTAACATGCTTCCTAAACCAGAATCGTAGAGTGTACGTACGATACTTTTCCTTTAATTAGTTAACAAAAAGCTTAGTTAATTTTATAAACTTACGATGTATTCTTTGCCTACTTAGCTCTAATTTATATAAGAAAAAAAAGCAAGATAAAATGAGTATATTACTGTCACAATTGCCATAAACTGTGTTAGAATATAGATACAAATACAACCCTTGAGACCCTAACTACATAAGTCCTATGCTACTTTTCAGTGCACAGTATCACATAAAAAAAAATTTAAAAAGTACCTTAAAACAAATGAACATGGAAACAGAACATACCAAAACTTAATGTGATGCGGCAAAAGCAATTCTAAGAGTGATGTGTATAGTGCTAACTGCCTACCTGAGGAAAGAAGAAAAATTTCAAACAACCTAACTTACACATAAAGGAACTAAAAAGCAAACAAAAAACAAAGCCCAAGGTTAGTAGAAGGAAGAAAATAAAGATCAAAGCAAAAGTAAAATGAGAGAGACTAAAAAATAGAAAAGATTAATGAAAGTGAAAGCTACTTCTTAGAAAGATAGAATTGACACACCTCATGCTAGCCTGAGAATGAGAGGAATCAAATAAAATCAGAAAAATGAGGGAGACATGACAACTGCTACCACAGAAACACAAAGGATCCCAAGAGACTATTATAAACAATTATATGCCAACAAATGGGATTACCTAGAAGAAAGGGATAAATTCCTACAAACCTACAACCTACAAAGACTGAATCATGAGAAAACAGAAAATCTAAACAGACCAATTACTAACAAGGACTGAATCAGTGATCAAAAATCTCTGTTTAGCAAACAAAAGTCCCAGACCAGATGAGTTCACTAGTGAATTCAGTCTTTCAAAAAACAGAAGAGGAAGGCACACTTCGAAACTCATTCTATAAGGCCAGCATTACCCTGATATCAAAACCAGACAAGGATACCAGAGAAAAAAGCTACAGCCTAATATCCCTGATGAACACAAACACAAAAATCTTCAACGGATATAAGCAAGCTGAATTAAACGATACATTAAAAGGATGGTACATCATGATCAAGTGGGATTTATTCCAAAGATGCAAGGCTACACCACATTAACCAAATGAAGGCTAAAAAGAATGCTCTCAATAGGTGCAGAAAAAGCTTGGACCAATTTCAACATCCATTTATGACAAAGCTCAACAAAGTGGGTACAAATGAAATGAATCTTAACATGAAAAAGGCCATAAAAGGCAAGCCCACAGTTAACATCATACTCTACAATGAGAAGCTGAAAATTTTTTCTCTAAGATCAAAAACAAGACAAGACTGAGTCTCTCTGCTTTCATTCAAAATAGTACTAAAATCCTAGTCAGACCTATGTGGCAAAAACAACAACAACAAAGGAAGAAAGAAAGAAAAAGAAAGGCATCCAAATTGGAAAGGAGTAAAACTGTATCTGTAGATGATGTATTAAATATAGAAAACCCTCAAGACTTCACTAAAACATTGTTAGAATAGACAAATTCTACAAAGTTGCAGGATATGAAGTCAATGTACAAAAATGTTGCATTTCTATATACTAATAATGAACGATCAGAGAAAATAAGAAAATAATTCTATTTGTAATTATATCAAAAAAGAATAATATACCTAGGAATAAATTTAACCAAGGAAACAGAAAAACCTGTACACAGAAAGCTATAATGCACTTACTGATAAAAGAAATTGAAAAAGATATAAATAAATGGAAAGATAGTCAGTGCTCATGGACTGGAAGAATATTGTTAAAATGTCCATACTATCCAGAGCAATCTACAGATCTATTAAAATCCCTATCAAAATTCTAATGACATTTTTTCAGAAATAAACCAATCCTAAAATCTGTATGGAATAGCCTAAGCCATCTTAAGAACAACAGCACAGTTATCACACTCCCTGTTTTAAACTATAATACCAAGCTATAATAATCAAAACAGTATGGAATTGGCATTAAAAACAGACACACCAATCAATGGCACAAAACAGAGCCCAAAAATAAGTTAACTGACCATTCATGCATGGCTTTAAGACAAAGGAGACAAGTACATTCAATGAAGATGGGAAAGTTTCTTCAATTAGTGGTACTAGGAAAACTGGACAGCCACATGCAGAAGAATGAAACTGCACCACTCTCTTATACTACACATAAAAATCAACTCAATGAATTAAAGACCTGAGTGGAAGTCCTGAAACCATAAAACTCCTAGAAGGAAACATAAGTGATAAACTCCTTGACACTGGTTTTAACCATGATATTTTTGTATTTCACACCAAAAGCAAACACAACAAAAGCAAAAATAATTGGGACAATTATCAGACTAAAAACCTTCTGTAGAACAACAACAAAAAAATCAACAAAATGAAGAGGCAAATTAATTAATGGGAGGAAATATTTGCAAATCATGTATCAATGAGAGGTTAGTACCCAAAATATGTAAGGAACTCATACAACTCAAAAGAAAAGGCCAAAGAATCTGATTAAAAAATGGGTAGAATATCTGAATAGACACTTTTCTACAAAAGGCACATAGTCACCACGTACACGAAAAGATGCTCAACATCACTAAGCATCAGGGAAATGAAAATCATAACCAAAATAAGATAGATAGACATATTAGAAGGGCTATTATCAAAAACAAAACAAGAAATAACTAGCTTTGGAGATGATGTGGAGCAAAAAGAACCCTCATGCACTGTTGGGAGGAATGCAATTAAGTGCAGCAACTATGTTAAGCAGCACGAAAGTGGCACAAAAAATTTAAAAATAGATAGGATGTAAAAGTTCTACTTCTGGGTATTTGAAGAAAACAAAAACCCTAACTCAAAAATACATACACAACACTATCTTCATTGCAGTATTATTTACAATAGCCAAGATATGGAAACAACTTAAATAAGCATCTACTCATGGATAATGGATAAAGAAAATGTGTGTGTATACAATGGAATATTATTCAGCCATAAAAAGAATGAGATATTGAGATTTATAACATGGGTGGACCTCAAAGCCATTATGCTAACTGAAAAAAGAAACAGAAACATAAATACCATTTGATATCACCTACATGTGGAATCTTAACCAATTTTTAAAAATCTTCGCTAATATAAACAGAGAACAGATTAGTGGTTGCCAGAGGTAGGGAGTAAACAAAATGGGTAATTTTTAAAAATTTTATTAAAAAGAAAACATATTAGTGGGGAATAGGTAAGTGGATATTGTTCTATGGAATGAGAAAAACTAAAACTACCATGTACAATTAAATTCTAATTAAAAGTCTAAGCAAATTCTTAAAATTAGGGGTAGAAGCAGCTATAAATTGAACATTCAAAATCTGTTTCACAATACACTACAAGCAAACTTAAAAGACAAGCACATAAATAAAAGGTACTCATAAGTCTTAAGTATGAGAACAATAGAAACAAACCAAAAGCATCTCAACAGAAAAATGGGTGAATGAAATAGAATATTCATAGAAGTAGAAACCAAAAAGTCTGAGGAACAGATCAAATCTATCCTAGGCTTCACCAGCAATACCTGCAGGTTAAAATAGTAATGTGCTACCTCTTCATAACAATCAGATCAGAGATGTGTTAAAGACTTTCTAGAAAAGAAGGGATTTGGAGAACTGACAACTTTCATATGCCACTGGTGAAAATGTATACTGCTCCAAAGGGGGAGAACTTGGCAATATAAAAATATCTAATAATTAAAATTACTAAGGTAACTAATTCAAATACATATATAACAAATATGAAATCTAAGTATCTAAAGTAAGGTTATCAGTATAAACAGATAAAACACAGAATGTTTTTATCTTACCAATGGTTTTTTTAAGAGCATCTAATTCTTCTTGTTGCTTGTGATAGGAGCTTTGCTGGAGCTTGGTTTGTAATAAATCTGCCTCCTCAGTTTTCATTTCCCACTGCTGTTTTAATTGGCGATACCTTAGAAAAAGACGTTTACAATAAATGACCACAACTTTTCTGATATTTGAGATGTGCATTCAAACTATAGGCTCTTACCTACAATAAACTCACATACAGTATCAATGCTGTTAAGATGCTACTGCTTATAAGAATAGTTTTGATGACTGTTTTTGAGGAGTCAGCTTCAAGTATGATTTGATCACTGAAGGTAAATACTCTAAACGACCAAGACTGACAACTATTTACAGAAACACTCTTAATTTTAGAAAGCACTAAATTTAACCTTTCAATAAATAGGTTTCCTTGAAAATGGTCTCTTCTACTGAGTCTTATCAAGAAGAAAAGCCCCCAAGTCCACAATAGCTCCCCACCACAAGAATACATAAATATGAAGCAATCACACAAAATTTCAAAAACCTGGTTATTAATTCCTATTTTCAAATATTAATAAAAAAAGGTTCCCAAGATTTTGCAATGAGACTGATAATTCTAAAAGACCTAGTACTGAACTAAACATACAGGGTACTCTTCTTGCAAATCCTGTAATCAAGCCCATTTCTAGCTGCTTCATATTCTTTCTTTGAAAGGTATTTAGCTAATTCAGCCACAGTGAAATATCAAGTTGTAATAAATTCACAAGGCAGTTTGACACTAGAATTCATGAGGTCTGAGGAAAAAGGAAGCATCTTATAAAACATAAATACTTCCTTGAGTATTCTTGGCCAAGAATGCTTGACAGCAATTAAAACTAATTTTAAAGCCATTTTTCAACTCAGTTAAAAACAGGGAGTATAGAAATTTAAAAAATATATGTAAAAGCTATTTTCCTGATAGGGTCCATGAAAGAATGGCCCTAGTTGATACTTCCACTCTCATATTTTTAAAACTCTATTTCCTTTCCTTGACCTCCATGCCACTATCAGTCCACCAGACAACTCTGCAAAATAAATGACCCAATACTACCGAATACACGTAACAGCTCCAAGCCACATGCAACTGCAAACTCATTGCCTTGCCAAAGCTTCCACAGATTTCAGAAATTTTCTCCCCATTTTTTTCACAAAGAAAAGTTCATTCACTTTTTGGTAATTTATGTGAATGAAGGTAAAAAGCAATCATATGTTTGAAAGTGGACATTTCGATATAGTATCTATCCTGGAATGACCACTTTGACTAATTATAAGCATCTCTTCTATACATATAATATTCCAAAAAAGTCCTGGCAACATTCTAAGTTTTGATAATTTCAGAAGATGAATGCTTAAAATTAACAAAACCACATATATTTTGAAGTTTTTTATACATGTTTTTTAATCTTTATTCAGTATTGTGAATTCTGAATAAAATGTCTGACTTTAATTTTAACTCAGTTCCCATTTGTCATCTTTGGAGACTGCAGGTTTGTGGCATTTTTCCTCTTAGAACTTAGCATTATCTAACCTGTTTTACCAATTTAACTTTGAAAACAAGAAGAAGGAAACAAGAAGAAGAAAGATTTATCTGTCTGGTTTGTTGCTGTATTCTCAGCTCCTACAAGAGTACTTGGCACACAGGGGGCACTAAGTAGTAAATGACGTTAAGTGACAAAAAGAGGTTACATTAAATAGCATGATCCCAATTTAAAAAAAAAAAGAATATGTATTTACCTATATACTACACAAACAGAAGTAATACTGAAAAGTACACATACATATCCATACCCACACAGAAGAAACACTGTAAGGAAACAGTTTAAACAGTGACTTTCTGACATGCCTCAGTAGGCAACTCAGCGATCTTTAACGTCTATAGGATAGCCACAATGGTGCTAAACTTAATGTTGATATCTGATCAACGCTATCCTGTGTACCCTTTCAAATCAAAGACTCTGGTATCAGTCTCCAGAGTATGGATTTCCCCATCAATCCCAGCAGAATGTTAACCGTGTGTCTCAACAGGAAAAGAAAAATATTTGGCTGATATTTCTTTCTTCCTTTTGTTTAATTAGCTTTCCCTAATTTCTTATAATGACATTATTTTTATCAGAAAAAATTAAAGTCAGCAGCTGTATTTCTTTAGTTAAAATTCTTTCATCTTCTACCAAAAAGAAACTTAAAAATACGACTTAATCCAACAGGAGTCTTACTTTTCAGCCGTGTTTTTAAGACCTGCTAATTCTTCATCTAGAGCCTGTAGCTCATTCTCCTTAATTCTCAGCTGATCTTGAACATCTTTGAGTTCTTGAAATTTGGTTAAAATAGAAGCTGCCTGGGATCGAGCACCTGATTGAAGTAAATTGAAACAGACCTTAGACATTCAGTTACCACATATTTAGTAAACAATAAAAAAACTTTCTAAGAGAATCATAGTTGAAAAGATTCAACAGCAAATCTTTTATAGTGAGCTTATGAAGATAACTATTTCAATGCATCATTGGCATCTCAGGACATACATACTTGATAAGAAATACTTCTAAGATGTGATAGATTATTTATTTAAATAATCACTGCCCCTGCCTTCTGGGCCTACCCCCTGCCCAGGGCCACTTTTCTCTCCAATAATATCAGCTTAGCCATATGATTTGCTCTGCCCAGTGAGATGTAAAATGTGCCTTTTTTGAAAGTAAGCTTTAAAAGGCAGCACATAACTCACCATTTGTCTCCCCTCTCCAATGAGAAAAGCATGTTCAAAATAGGGGCTATTTTTCCTTCAGTCTGGGTCCCAGAATAACACTGACAGAGATAACTAATCTGCAGGTAAAGCAGCATAATTATGGAATAAACTTGTAAGCCATTAAAATTTGGGAACTATTTATTACCACATCAAAACCTGGCCTGAACTTTAATATAGCAGAGGAAGCAGGGTAAATTGGTTTCACTTTACAAACAACTGTGAATGTCTGATAGTAATAGGTTACATTGGCAATACTCCTCTAGGTTTGATGGGAGAATACGAAGGTCAATTAGCAATGCTATTATGAGCACTTTGTTATTTGTTAATATGATAGAGTTGTATATTTGGCATTCTTAAAGTAGCAGCTTCAAGAACATCCAAATCAAATCTAAAAAGTTTCTCCTATTTTAGATATTTAAAAATATCTGATCTCTCTTTATCCTCCAATTGCAGACACTAATCCTCTTACTGTATTCTTTGTAGGCTATTGTTTTCTTGGCCTAGAAAGAAATGTCACTTAGTAACTTAATAGGCATTATACAGTCTCTCGGTTTGGTTAAAAGCACAAAGCTGTAAAAACAGACTAGCTGAATTCAACTCCTGGGCTTTGCCACTTACCAGCAAGTTATTTAACTGCATACTGCAGATGATAGCAAAACACCCCCCACATGGTTGCTATAAGGATGAAAAAGCACTGAGAATAGATCTTCATTAAATGATAAAAATGTTCTCTATCTGTACTGCCCAGTTATCCACTAACTATTAATCAGGGAGTCCTTGAAATGTGACGAGTACAATAGAGGAAATGATTTTTATTAATCTTACTTAAATGTAAAGACCCACATATGGCTACTGTACTGGACAGCACAGTCTTATAGTGTTGCCTGGTCCAAACTAAGTACTATTCAGTTTATTTGTTCACTCAACATAGATCTGCGAATTCAATGTGGTAAATATAAGAAAAACATGATCAGTATCTTATTCAATGGTAGATTTAATTTTTTGTTTTACTTTTTTTTTTTTTTTACAAATAGTTTATTGTCAATTTGGTTTCCATATAACACCCAGTGCTCATCCCCACAAGTGTCCTCCTCCATGCCCATCTCCCCCCTCCCCCCCACATCCATCAGTCCTCAGTTTGTTCTCAGCATTCAAGAGTCTCTCATGGTTTGCCTCTCTCCTTCTCCCCCATGATCCTCAGTTAAGTTCCTCCTAATACCCCTGTATGTGCAAACATATGGTATTTGTCCTTCTCTGCCTGACTTATTTCGCTAAGCATAACACCCTCAAAAAAACGTTGGTTAGATGCCACGAAGTAGGTGGCAATGCCTTAACCGTATGCGTGTTGTCAGGCCCGAGGGCCTCTTCCATCCTTGTCAAGGGGGAGTGCTAACCTTCTCTTCTTTCATACAACATTTGTTTTACTTTTGAAAGGAGAAGTGACATACACAAAAATTAGAAGTTAGTGTTTCCTGAAGACGTGGGTGAAATAAAAACGTACTTAATAAAAAAAAAAAATTTTCCCAGTGGCTAGAATATTCTAATAGGGCTAAATGTAAGAACGAAACAAAACAGGAACAGACGTACTTGAGAAGAATAAAAGAAAGCAGCAAGGTTGATACTGCACTGTGAGCTCCTTGAGGGTTAGGACTCTATAATTTTTCAGTGTTATTAAGTAGCGGTGACACAGTAAGTATTCAAAAGAAAACCCAATCCTTAAGTTAGGAATAAAACTCTGGACTAACTCATTCCAAACCCACAATTTCCTATTTTACAAACAAAACAACCACCACCATCCTATTTACCACACAGAATTCTGAATTCAAAATGATATAAAACCTACCTTTAAGATTTGCAGAGAAGATGGAAGCAGAGTAGGAGAACCCTAGGCTCACTTTGGCCCCTGTATACAAATCAAGTCATCCGAAATGTACCTGAACTGGCAGAACAAACTCCACAAGGCAGAGAGAAGAGACATCAAAAAAGGTAGGAAGTGTAGGGACATGGTTTGGGAGAGAAATAGACTGTGGCCACTGTGGTGGGGTGGGAGCTGCAGTCACAGAGGTGGACTAGCACATAGGGGAGGCCATGCAGGGAAGACAAATCCCCATAGCAACTGGCTTCAAAAGCAAGAGGGACCAAATTTTGTGAGCTGTGGCAACCAGTAGGGCTTAAAACGTGGAGCTCTAAAAGTCAGCATGCTTGGCTCTGGGAAAGCCCCAAGGGTATTAGAACTGCTCACTGGAGACAGTGAGGCAAACAGCAAGCTGACCAATAGTACGGTAACTGCTTTCTGAAGAGCATCTGGGGCACATGGTGGGAAGGTTGTGAGCTCATCTGGAAGCTTTCCCAGAGAGGCAGCATTCACACAGAGATCCCTCTAGGACAAAGAACTAGTATGCACCATTTCCCTCCCCTGGTCCGCAGCATAAACACAGGGCCACCTGTGGGAACCAATATAGCACAGACACTTGCTACCTAACATGCTTATAGCAAGCGCCATCTCCCCTGCTCAGGTGTATGCACCCTTCCCAGTCTCGCCTGCCTTAAGTCCCATCACTGCAGGCTCCTACCCCGAAAAGACCAGTCCCACCCCTGCCAACATAGATCTCCAGACCTAGGAGTTTTACACAGCCTCAATTCCACTGGCAGTAGGTCTTATTTCACAAGGAGACCAGAGCATACCTAGTTAAATGCTCCACATTCGGGCCAGAGACCAAACACTACCCACAACAGGCAAAGAGAGCTGCTGCAGACCACTGGCCTTAAGCATAAAGAGGTCGGAACACAATGGCAGAACATACACATGACACACTGTTGACACTCCCAGAGACTCCAAACCTGGAGAACAGGGGATGCTATACTGCTGGGCATTACAGGGACCTCTTCTCCATCAGGCCATTACCATCAAGAATAGGAGATGTACCTGACTTTCCTAACACATGGAAACAGGTAGAGACTTAGACAAAAAGAGAAGACATAGGAATTTATCCTAAATGAAAGAACATGACAAGGCCACAGCCAGAGATCCAAGCAAAACAAATACAAGTAACATGACTGATAGAAAATTTAAGGTAATAATCATAAAGATATTGCACTTGATATGAACAGACACTTTTCCAAAGAGGATATCCAGATGGCCAACAGACACATAAAACGATTCAGCATCCCTCATCATCAGGAAAATACAAATCAAAACCACCGAGATACCACCTCATGCTGGTCAGAGTGGCTAAAATGAGCAAATCAGAGGACTTTAGATGCTGACGAGGATGTGGAGAAACGGGCACCCTCCTACACTGTTGGTGGGAATGTAAACTGGTGCAGCCCCTCTGGAAAACAATGTGGAGGTTCCTCAAAAAATTAACAATAAAACTCCCCTAGGGCCCAGCAAAAGCACGACTAGGAATTTACCCAAAGGATATAGGAGTGCTGATTCATAGGGGTACATGTACCCCAATGTTCATAGCAGCACTCTCAACAATAGCCAAAACATGGAAAGAGCCTAAGTGTCCATCAAAGGACGAATGGATCAAGAAGATGTGGTTCATTTATACAATGGACTACTACATGGCAATGAGAAAGAATGAAATCTGGCCATGTGTAGCAACATGCATGGAACTTGAGGTTGTTATGCTGAGCGAAATAAGTCATGCAGAGAAGGACAGCTACCATATGTTTGCATGTATAGGAGGATTAGGAGGAACTTAATGGAGGACAGTGGGGGAGAAGAAGGGGGGAAAATAGTGGGGGAGAGGGAGGGAGGCAAACCATGAGAGACTCCTAAATGCTGAGAACAAACTGAGGGCTGTTGGGGGTGGGGGAGAGGGGAAGGGGGGTGATGGGCATGGAGAAGGGCACTTGTGGGGATGAGCACTGGGTATTACATGGATACCAACTTGACAATAAACTATTAAAAAACATAAACAATGAAATTCATTAAAAAAATAAATGCCTTAGTGTGGGAAAAAAAAAGATATTGCACTTGAGAAAAAAGCGGAAGACATCAGTGAGACCCTTAACACAGATATAAAAGGGAACCAATCAGAGATGAAGAGTGCAATAAATGAGATTACAAACACCCATGATGTAATGGAAGAGGTAAAGAAACAAATTAGTGACCTAGAAGACAGAGGGATGGAAAATAATAAAACTAAACAGAAGGGAGATAAAAGAATTATGCAAAAAGTGAATACACTTAGGGAACTCAGTGACTCTATCAAATGTAATAACATTTGTTTGGCAGGGATCCCAAAAGAATAAGACAGAGAAAAGGGGGCAGAAATTTTGAAGAAATAATACCTGAAAACCACAAATCTGGGAAGGAAACATATCCATTTCCAAGAGACATGGAGAACCCCCAACAAACTCCACAAAAGCAGATCCACACAAAGATATGTTGTAATTAAGAAGATGCCAAAATGTAGTGATAAACAATTTTAAAAAGGAGTAAGACAAAAAAATGACAGTAACATACAAGGGCAACTCCATAAGGCTATCAGCAGCTTTCTTAGCAAAAACTTTGCAGGTCAAAAGGCAGTGGCATAACACACTCAAAGTGTTGAATGGAAAAAACAGACAGCCAAGAATAGTCTATGAAATAAGGCTATTATTCAGAATAGAAGAAATGCTTTCCCAGAGAAACAAAAATCAAAGGACTTCATGACCACTAAAGCAGACCTGCAGGAAACTGCAAGAAAAGACTAAAAGTGACCATATGGAAGTGGTAAACACAAAAGTAACAAAAGTAAATATTTCTGTAGAAAATCAGTCAAGGAATTCACAAAATAAAAAGATGTAAAATATGACACCAAATACCTAAAAGATGGGGAGGACAGCAGTAAAGATTGGGTTCAAACTTAAGCAAATCACATCATCACATGCAAAAGATGTTATACACAAACCTAATAGTATCCACATAGAAAAGCAATAGACATGCAAAGCATAAAGAAAAAGGATTACAAATATATCACTAAAGAAAACCAGCACACCATGAAAGACAAAGAAGAGAAAGCATGAGAGAAAAATTTAAGACATAAGATGACAATGAGTACATACCTATCAATATTCACCTTGCATGTAAATGGGCTAAATGCTCCAATCAAAGGACATAGGGTGACAGAATGCAAAAAAAAAAAAAAAAAAAAAAGACACCCACCTATATGCTGCCTACAGGAGACACATTTCAGACCTAAAGACCTCTGAAGGTTGAAAGGTGACAGAATGGAGAAACATTTATCATGTAAATGGATGTCAAAAGAAAGCCTAAGTAGACATACCAGACAAAAAAGATTTTAAAACAAAGACTGTAACAAGAGACAAAGGACACTATATAATAAGAAAAGGAGCTATCCAACAAGACCTAACAACTGTAAATATTTATGCACTCAACATGAGAATACCCAAATATATAAAATGGTTAATAACAACATAAAGGAATTAATCAGTAGTCATATGATAATAGTAGGGGGCTTGAACACCCCACTAAAATCAATGGAAAGATCAAACAGAAAATCCACAAGTAACCAGTGGCTTTCAATGACATACATACTGGATCCGATGGATTTAACAAATATATTTAGAACATTCCATCCTAAATAGCAGAATACACATTCATTTCAGGTACACATGGAAAATTTTCCAGAATAAATCACATATTAGGCCACAAAAGAAGTCCCAACAAATTGAGAAGACTGAAGTCATATCATGCATCTTTTCTGACCACAACACTATGTTACTAGAAATCAATCACAAAAAAAGTTTAGAAAGAACAATAAATACAAGGAAGGTTAAAACATGCTACTAAATAATGAATGGGTGAGCCAAGGAATCAAAGAATTCCAAAAATACATGGAAACAAATGAAAATGAAAACACAACAGTCCAAAACCTTTGGGATGCAGCAAAAACAGCTCTAATTGGAAGTTTAGGGCCATACAGGCCAACTTCAAGAAGGAAAAAAAAAATCTCAGAAGAACCTAACTATATCCAAAGGGGCTAAAAAAAAAAAAAAAACAACAAAAAACCACACAAAACCCCCAAACTAGAAGGGAGAAAATAAATATTAGAGCAGAAATAAACAAACTCAAAGTGGACTAAAGACAGAGCTGTGAGACCTGAAACTATAAAAACCCAGGAAGAGAATACAGGCAGTGATGTCACTGACATAAGTCACAGCAACATTTTTCTACATATGTCTCCTGAGGCAAAGGAAATAAAAGTAAAAATAAATATTTGGGACTATATGAAAATAAAAAACTTCCGCAAAATATAGAAAATAATCAGCAAAACTGAAAGACAATCTACAGAATAGAAGATATTTGTACCTGACATATCTGATAAAGCATTGGTATCCAAAATATATAAAGAACTGACAAAATGTGACACCCAAAAAACCAAAGAAATGCAACTAAAAAATTAGCGGAAGACATGAAGAGACATTTCTCCAAAGAAATATAGATGGCCAAAAGACACATGAAAAGATGCTCATCAAAATCACTCATCATCAGGGAAATGCAAATCAAAACTAAAATGAGGTATCACCTCTCATTTGTCAGAATGGCTAAAATGAAAACACAGGAGACAAGTGTGTCAGAAGATGTGGACAAATAGGAACTCTCTTGCACTGTTGGTGGGAATGTACACTGGTGTAGTCACTGTGGAAAACAGTATAGAGGTTCCTCCAAAGGTTAAAAATGGAACTACCCTATGATCCACCAATTGCACTACTGGTGCGATTTTGGTATTTACCAAACATACAAAAACACTAACTCAAAGTGATACATGCACCCCTATGTTTATTGCAGCTTTATTTATAATACCAAATTATGTAACCAGCCCATGTGTCCATCAACTGTTGAATGGATAAAGAGGTGGTATGTGTGTATATAATATTATTCAATCATAAAATAGAAGGAAATCTTGCCATTTTCAAGGACATAGATGGCACGAGAAAGTATAATGCTAAGTGAAATAAGTCAGAGAAAGAAAAATACCATATGATTTCACTCATATGTTCAATTTAAGGAACAAAGGAAAAAAAGAGAGATAAGCCAAGAAACAGACTTGTAACTATAGAGAACTGATGGCTACCAGATGGAAGGTTGGTAAGGTTATGGGTCAAATAGGTGACAGGGATTATTAAGGAGTGTACTTATTGGGATGAGCACTGGGTGATGGAGGAGTATGCTTAATAACTGTTTTCTACTTCTACTTCTTATAATCTTCCCTATCTCACAGATAAGCTATTGAAACGTTAAGTGAATTAATGGCATGTTCCTGGCATATCATAAGCTCTCAATAAACATACAGAGGAAACCATAGTAGTATTTCAACATCAGCTCTGAAATCCAACTCTCTGAGTTAAAATACTAGCTCTAACACTATCTACCACTGAGTGAATTACTAAATTTTCCTCATTTAATTCCCTTAAAAAATGGGAAAAAATTCCTACTTTATAGAATAGCTATAAGGAATGAGAAAAAAAAAAGCAAATATGTATATAAGGGTGCCTGGGTGGCTCAGTCAGTTGAGTGTCTGACTTTGGCTCAGGTCATGTTATCGTGGTTTGTGAGTTCAAGCTCCACATTGGGCTCTTTGTGGACAGCTTGGAGCCCGGAGTCTGGAGCTGCCTGCTTTAGATTCTGTGTCTCTCTCTTTCTCTCTGCCCTTCCCCCACTCATGCTCTGTGTGTCTGTCTGTCTCTCTCTCAAAAATGCATAAATGTTAAAAAAAAAAAAAATTAGAAAAAAAAGACCAAACTGTAGAGCACCTGTCATAACATGAATTCAATTAATATTAGCTATTTTTATTCTTTGCAAAAAAACAAAACGCATAAACAACATACCTCCACTCAATGTCCCATGAGGATCAAATACATCACCTCCTAGAGTAACAGTTCTAGTCATTATCCTTTTATCAAAGGCCACTTTTTTTGCATTATCCATATTATTACACACAAATGTTGTTCCAAAGACAAATTCCATTGCTTTCTGAAGTTCTGGTTTGTATTCAACAAGGGAAAGAGCTATATGAACATTGTTAGGGCCAACCTGTGAAAAAGCAACAGATATATCACAGTACATACCACCCCTTTCTTTTCAGATATTATTTTATAAAACAGAAGTGCTATACTAGAAATTTAAATAATACTTACCTAGCACTATTAAGGTGCTAATTATTTAGAAGGTTCAAACTCCTTTTGAACTTTCTAAAACGCTATGGGGAATTTAAGAGTTTTAGAAAAACTTTCAAGTTTAAACACTAAAAGTTCTATAGCTACATAAAATATTCAGCTAAAGCATCAGGCATTATGAAAGCGTCTATTAAGCAGGAGCCAGTACCAAGTTTCTAAATTCAAAATGGACTATGTGGATACATTCTCTTAATTAAAATTAAAATACAGCAGTTGCTGGATCAACAAAATAAAATGTTTTGTTTCAACTATTAGTAATTTGGCTGTTCCATAGTGAATACTTTTTCATTCAAATTAAACACGCTAGGGCACATAAACAAACCAACAAAAACACATGCTATGGCAGCCACCTACCAATCACTGAAGTAAAAACACAACTAACAACTGTAAGAGTCAAAAAAAATTTTTTTAATTCCTCAGTGTTTTTTTTTTTTGATCCAACTACCTTTTCTCAACCTCTGTTTATAATGTCTTCTTCTGCTCATCTTTTTAAAATAGCTAAGCATCCTTTAAGGAGCTTAGTATTAGCAAAAGAAATCAAAATGAAGGCAGCTCTGTTTAACAAATGTTCAGCACTGTCCTCTGACACAGCAGCTACCATTACAAAGTCTAAGAGATGTGGATATAAGTATTTTTGCCATTACCTGAAATCAAAATTTACTACTTACACTGGGACTAGTCTGAAAGCTGAAGTAACTTCCAAAACTTTCCAGACCCATTGGTGATTTTTCAAAGTAAACAAAGTACTAACTAGAATACCACCTTTTAATTACTCTGCACTCGTTTTCTTTCTCCTAATAATATACATATCAGTACAACTGTATTTACAAATAATTTTCATTGAAGGCTTCTCGGTATCAACAAGAACACGGAGTACCCATTTAGTATCTTAACTACAAATGCATTTCTAGGTTTCCTAATTGCCATTTCAACTGATGCTCAATAAAAACAATGGTATCACTTCTGAACATTAGGATTGGCTTCATGTTATTACTACAATCACACAACCATTACAGCCTTTTAATGTACTCCTCTGGTGGGGGGGGTGTGTATTTAACTAATAGCAATACCACTTTAGGTCCACCTTAGCAGCTGACTAGGTATCCCAGTTCCTGCCTTTCTATGCCCAGAGGTTGGAAGGCAATCTAGAAATACTTTAATAGAAGCATCTCTGCAAGACTGATATATACCTTCCAAAATAGTTGCACTGTGGACAGTTTTAACTGTGCCTGACATGAAAAAACTAAAAATTTGGGTATTTATAAGCTCTGTAAATCTATCATCTCAGAGATCAGAAATTTAATGTTATCATGTGATAATTTAATGATAGTCATGTGACCTCACTTAAGGTTTAAAGACATTTTAACTTTACAACTCTGAAATATCAAAGGAAGTTTGTCTTCCACCATTTCTATTCTCTTTCCATCTAATTTCACATAAGCCAACTCTTATTTTTTTTTGTAGCTTAACTGTTTAAAGCATGGTAACAATACAATTTCGTGGTTCTACATATGATTATGTCCCCCAAGTTAATGTCTTCTAACTAAATAAACCAAGTAAGATATAGGGGATAAAACATATAAATAAAAAGACTTACAAGATTCTGTGCGACCCTCAGAGTTTCTGGAGCAATACATCTGGCTGAAATCTTATTCAGTGGAATTATAGTGTATCGACGCCTCAATTCCCCCTTTTCTAGTAGCTTTTTTCCAGTAACCTAAAAAACATTGTGCATTTGAAATAAAGATATAAAATATTAATGACAGAAAATATTCAGATGGAAAGAGTACAAGTTTAGGAATCCACAATTAAACGTTTAGTGCCTACCATCCTGAACAATCAAAAGTCTAAGATTGATAATATGCATTCTGGGTTCCTGAATAAGCATGTGACTTCTTTGGGAACAGTTAATCAAATACAATATAATCAATAATATAATAAAAGTCATTATCTGAATAACTGTGCTTGTAAAGATAAGCAACCTTAGGAACAGCTTAAAACATCAAGAAAGTACTCCATCTAGCAGCTCATGATTTTTCCAGCTAAAGAGCAATTGTAAATTTTTTTTAATTATAATTAATTTACCTCTGTGTCTACTACAACATTGTAGAGCCGTTCCCCAGCCACTAATTCTAAAGCTGTGGTTGCAGAAGTATCTTTCACACTAATCAGAGAAGCTACAAGTCCTTTCACACAATTTCTATTCCAGTTCTTCTCTGGATCCCTAAAATTGAAGAGATGACAAATAATTAATCTAAAACAATAAAACAGATAAAGTGATATTTTACTAGTCAAGAGCTCTTTCTGACAACACTGTAAATTGAAAGAGATGCATATACAGTTTTAAGAAAAACAAAAAATTTTAAATGTTTCAGATGACTGGTCAGCTACTGCTTTAAGTCAATCAAAAAAATCTTTCAGTACACATTATTTTCAATGTAATAAAAATAATGTTGATGTCCTATTCATTATAATGCACATATTAATCTAAGTATTACGTTAAAAAAAACCCATGCAGTAAAACAAATTGTAAAATGTTAATGCAGATATTTACAGAAATTTTGGACTGAGATTAAATTTCCCTCATTTTGGTCTTGAGAATTCCTCCTGCCAACATTTGAAACGTTTCAATAAACATTTAAGAAAAAAATACCAATTAAGGAAAAGCAGCTTACAATATTTTTCATACAAAAATCTTAATGTAACAAAATTTTCAGGCTGCCTTCCAGCTTAATGAAAATATATCTTGGTTAACATTTCAATAAATGTTTAGGGGAAAATATACAAATTAAGGAAAAGCAGCTTATGATATTTTTCATACAAGAAACTTGATGTAAATAAAATGTCCAGAATGTCTTCCCAGCTTAAATAAAAATATATCTTGGCTATTACTATACTAAAATTTAAGGTTTAAATCTCTTACCTGTAGGCAAAGTGAATATTGGGAAATCTGGCTAAAAGAGCTTCATATGTTTCTTTCAGTCTACTGATATCACGAGATAACTGCCTGCGCTTTTCCAGAAGTCCTTCCTCTTTGTTTTCTGAATAGTAAATCACAAGTAAATTGTAATGAAAATTTAAAAATACAAATATTCTGTTTTAAAGAAACTATCAGTAACCTCTATTTCCAAAGCATTCCTAGAATTCAACAATACATTAAAAAAAAAAATCATTCACCACAATCAGGTGGGGATTTATTCCTGAGTTGCAAAGGACATTAAATATTCACACATCAGTGAACTTAATACATCACATCAACAAGATAAAGGATAAAAACCATGTAATCATTTCAATAGATGCAGAAAAAGCATTTCACAAAGTGTAACATCCATTCATGATAAAAGCCCTCATCAAAGTAGGTTTAAAGGGTATATATCTCAACATAAAAAGGCCCTATATGAATAACCCACAGCTATCATATTCAGTGGGGAAAAACAGAGCTTCTCCTCTAAGATCAAGAACTAGACAAGGATGCCCACTTTCACCACTTTTATGCACCATAGTACTGGAAGTCCTAGTCACAGCAATCAGGCAACAAAAATAAAGGGATCCATACTGGTAAGAAAGAAGTAAAATTTGCAGATGACATGATACTATATATAGAAAATCCTAAAGACTCCACCAAAAATCTATTAGAACAGATCAAAGAATTCACTAAGGTTGCAGGAGACAAAAATCCATCAATACACAGAAATCTGTTGCATTTCCATATACTAATAATGAAGCAGCAGAAAGAAAAATTTACAGCTGTACCACAATAAAATACCTAGAAATAAATTTAACCAAGGTAATGAAACTCCTGTACTCTTAAAACTATAAAACACTGATTAAAGAAACTGAAGACAAATGGAAAGATATTCCATGTGTATAGATTACAAGAATAAATGACATTAAAATCTCCATACTACCCCAAAGCAATCTACAGTTTTATTGTAATATCTATCAAAATATCAACAGAATTACAGAAAACAATCCTAAAAATGGTATTGAACCACAAAAGACCCTGAATAGTGAAAGCAATCTTGAAAGAGAAGAACAAAACTGGGAATATCACAATCCCAAAAATTTCAACACATACTACAAAGGCATAGGAATCAAAACAGTATGTACAGGCACTAAAACAGACACACAGAGCAACAGAAGAGAGAGCCCAGAAAGACCCATAATTATATGGTCAATTTATCTTCAACAAAGGAGCAATGCATATGCAATGTATAAGACAGTTTCTTCAAAGAACGGTGTAGAGAAAACTGGACAGCTATATGAAAAGAATGAAACAGGATGCTTTCTTACACCATACACAAAAAAAAATTCAAAACAGATTAAGTACCTAAATGTGAGACCTGAAACCATAAAAGTTATAGGCAACAGCAACATTTTTCTAGATAAATCTCCTGAGGTATGGGAAACAAGTAAAAAAACAACAACAACAACAACTTGGGAGTACATCAAAATAAAAAGCTTCTGTGCAGCAAAGGAAACAAATGATAAAACTGAAAGACAATCTATGGAAAGGGAGAAGATATCTGCAAATGACACAGCCAGTACAGGGTTAGTATCCAAAATATACAAAGAACTTATATAACTCAACACCAAAAAAACCAAATAATCCACTTAAAAATGGGCAGAAGACATCAACAGACATATCTCTAATTAGGACATACAGATGTCCAATAAACACATGAAAAGATGCTCAACATCACTTATCACCAGGGAAATGCATATCAAAATCACAATGAGTTACCACCTCTTATCTGAAAATGACTAAAATCAAAACCAGAAGAAACAAATATTGACAAGGATATGTAGAAAAAGAAACCTCCATGCACGGTTTACGAGCATGCAAAGTGGTGCTGCCACTGTGGAAGAGTATGGAGGTTCCTCAAAAAATTACCAGTAGAATTACCATGTAATACAGAAGAAAGAGAATAATAAAACCCAGTAATTCCACTACTGGGTTTTTACCTAAAGAAAATGAAAACACTAATTTGAAAAAAACATAAACATCCTGCATTTATTGCAGCATTATTTGCAATAGCCAAATTTGGGAAGTAGCCCACGTCTATCAAAAGATGAATGGATAAAGATGTGTTATACATATATAATGGAATATTAGTCATAAAAAAGAATGAAATCTTGTCATTTGCTATGTGGATGGATTTAGAGATTACAATGCTAAGTAAAATAAATCAGTCAGGAAAAGAAAATTACCATATGATTTTACTCACATGTATAACTCAAGGAACAAAATAAGAGAGACAACCAAAAATCAGACCTTAACTATAGTGAACAAACTGATGAGGAGGTGGGTAGATGGGTGAAATGAAATAGGTGATAGGGATAAAGAGTACACTTATCATGATGAGCACCGAGTAATGAATAGAACTGTTGAATCTGTGTTTTATACCTGAAACTAATATAGCACTGTAGAAAAATAAATAAGAAAAATAAAAAAATCAAAGACCTGTTTTATACTTAGTTGACCCTTGAACAACTGGGTAGTTTGGCAGGAGATCAGGAGCACTGACACCCCGTACCTACACAGTTCCAAATTCACGTTTAACTTTTTTATAAAGTAGGCTCCACAAGGAGCGCCTGGGTGGCTCAGTAGGTTAAGTGTCTGACTTCGGTTCAGGTCATGATCTCACGGTTCGTGGGTTCGAGCCCAGTGTCGGGCTCTGTGCTAACAGCCAGCTCAGAGCCTGGAGCCTGTTTGGGATTCTGTATCTTCCTCTCTCTGACCCACCCCTGCTCACGCTGTCTCTCTCTCTCAGAAATAAATAAAACCTTAAAAAAAAATTAAAACATAATCTCCACACTCACCATGGAGCTTGAACTCAGGACTCTGAAACCAAGAGTTGTATGCTCTACCAGTTGAGCCAGCCAAGCGCCCCTAAATCTATGTTTAACTTTTGATCCCCAAACTCAACTACCAATAGCCTAATGTTGACAAGAAGCCTTACTGGTACCATGAACGTTAGCATGTATATTGTATGTTACATATATCATATATTGTATTTTTACAATTAAGTAAGCTAAAAAAAGAAAATGTTAAGAAAATCATAAGGAAAATACATTTACAGTACTCAATGTATTTATCAAAAAACAAAAAAAAAAAAAACGAAAGAGCCTCAAGTAAGTGGGCCTATGCAAGTTCAAATGTTGTTGTTCAGGGATCAACTGTATTTATGAATATTTCTTATACTAACACCCATTAATAGGGTAAGAAAAAAAACAACAAAACTCCCACTTGCTATTTCCTTTATTTGTTCTTTATCAGCAATCACTACCTCCTAATGGTTTAATATGTGTTTCAATGCAAACCTTCATAATTTAGCTTTTTCATTTCAGCTTCAAGTTTTTCTTTAAGTTTCTTCACAGCTTCTAAAGCTTCTTGATCCTTCCTATAGCCACCATCCATCTTCTTAACTTCAGCTTGTTTAGTCTTTAATTCTTGTTGGGCATGTTTCAACTTCATCTGAGCCTGTTATTGAAAATTTAATAGGCTGTGTGAGGCAGATAGTGCTAGTGATTAAATGATCACAGATGCAGATTGGCTTAAGAAACTTCAGCCTGGAAAATGTTAACTGTTTGGTCACTTGCATTAATATCTCAAGAGATCAATCATTTCCCAGTATTTTCTGCTCATAAAACTACTCAGAGTATAAAATGAATATATGCTTAACATAAATCATTAAATAATTTAAGTCCATATTTTTAATACTTAGAAAAGATGACATCAATGAGTCCAAAAATTATATGAAAGAGTAATTGTCATTAGCTTGTTAAATTAAAAACACAACAGAAAGCTAGTAATCAGAACTCTAGTTCTCTCCTTTCCACTTGGGAATGCATATCTGTACTTGGATACCCTTTGTGAGTGTTGTTCAATTAACAGTGGAGAAACTGTATTGAACATTAAGCAACTTATGCAGGAAAGGGAACCTAAGCTGACAAGAGAAGTTTCAATGCTAGGAGTCTGATATGCAAATGCTAGTTTATATAAATGAGTACTGTTCCTTGAAAGCATGAACCTTGAGATGTGGCTGGATGTCTCTTCTCCCCAAAAACTGAATTATTGGTGGCTTTTTCCTAATAAGTAACAGAAAAACTTTGAGGATTTGAAAGTTTTTCTGCTATTGATTTCTCACAAATTTTTTGTGACCTTCATTGTTGAGTGGAAAAGTTGCATATATGTAACAGAAAATGCTGAGCAGGATTGATACAAACACACACACGAACATGCGTATGTATGTCAAGATAAGCCCTCTGTTAAAAAAAAAAAATGTGTGTGTATATAAATGTTTTTCTGTCATCAAAACTCTTACATTCACAAGACTTTAAAAGATCACAACTGGGCCGCATGGGTGACTCAGTTGGTTAAGCATCCGACTTCAGGTCAGGCCCCGTGTCGGGCTCTGTGTTGACTGCCAGCTCAGAGCCTGGAGCCTGTTTCAGATTCTGTCTCTCTCTCTCAGAAATAAATAAAACATTTTAAAAAAATTTAAAAGATGCACAACTCTCTAAACAAATTAGAAAGCCTTTACTGACAAGCCTCAAAGGTTATGAAATCAGTAGACTAGAAGTGGTAAGTGGGAGGCAGAGATACTTCCAAGGATAAAAGGTAAGAACCAAGTGTGGTGGCCACAGAAATGGAGAGGATGTTTGTTTTCCTGTTAAAGCTTACAACTTCGACTTAATGTTGTCAATAGAGAGAGCCAGGAAAAGAAGAAATCAACCTCAAATATTCCATATAATACTATAAATAGAATAAAGCAGCATTTATGCATTTACAATTTCAACTAACCTATACGGGTATTTAATATTTTACAGCATCTTAAACTATCATCAATATTTAGCAGTTAGCATGTTTGAATTTCACGGTGTTGAGTGCTACCGAGTAGCAGAGTAACAAATTTCTTGACATTGGCAATTGTTACAAAACATTGAAAACAATCAGATCACAGGATAATGTGAAGCAGCTTCTGAAAAAAATGCAATCACACAGTGTTTAATGTCTATATTTACCTGTTTGGCTTCTGTCTGAGCTTTACTTATGTCGTTTTTACAGGCCATCATTTGACCAGCAAGAGTTGCTTCTGCTCCATCTTCATTACTAGACAGTCCAGCGGAAACAGCGTTGAAGTGCTGCTGTGCTGCAGCCAAAGCTTCAGCATCTTTATTACTTGCTTCTTGAAGGGCGTTCAGCCCATCTGTTATCTTTTTAACCTCTTTCTCCTTTGCTGCTAAAGTTTTAGAATCCTTTAGGAGAGTTTCAGATTGAAAAGTATTATGTTTTAGGAAATACATCAATTTTTTCTTATCTACCCTTGTGTCATCAAATTTCATAGCAATTTGAACTGGGCATGGTTAAAAGGAAAATAATTTAACCATCCCAACATTAAATACTTAATGCTCATTTTGAAATCCACCCTCTCTGTTTTTAGGATAAATGTATTCTTTTACTATTGGAAATACTTCCATTCTGTGTGTGATGGTCTAATCTAGAAATTAGCTAAAATAGCATAAACAAACTATTTGAAGCAACTAAAAATCACTTTCTAAAGCTCTAAAATTGAATAACCATCCTACTCCAAGCCTCAAAGTAGAGATTGTAGGATAAAGAGCATGTACATGAAAACATATTTATAAACTATTAAAACTATAAAATTTAAATATTAAATACTTGTGGAAACAGCATTATTAATACTTAACACCTTTTAAGTTACATATACTAACACCATAAACATGAACAGACCAGTGCTGGAAAAAAACACAAAAAATCCAGCTATATTATTTACATGAAAGTGAGCAGAAATTTTGGCCCATATGTTTAATTCATGACTCATTAGATATTTACTAGAGGTTTAGCATGTACCAGGTATTGTTTTAGACATTAAAGACACAGTTTCCTCAGAGACCATACATATATTTTAAAGAAGCAGACATACTAAAAAAATAAATAAAGCAAGGTAACGTGACAGAAACTGATGGGAACTATTTTAAGAACAATGAAGGGAGGCCTTTTCGTAATGACATTTTGAGCAAAAAAAACCTAAGTGAAATAAAAGGAGTGATCACGCTAATACTATGGGGACACACACTAGGCAAGCTCTGTGAAATATGCTTGGGTGTTTGAGGAACTGTGGTGGAACACAGTGAGCAAGTGGAAAGGAGCCAGGGTCTTGTAGGCCACGGTAAAGACTAAATTTAATTACACATGTGACTTTGAAACCATTAATGAATTTTAAGCACAAGAGTGATGTGATCCAATTTATATTTTAGATTCTGTAAAGAACAGATTGTACAGTGTCAAGAGTAAAAGCAGGGCAACTAATAAGGACGCCACTACAGCATCCCTCACAGGAGGGGATGGCCTGCAGGTTAGCAGTGATGGACATGATGAAAAGTGGCTGTATTCAGGAAATACATTTAAAGTAAAGAGAATTTACTGATTGATTAGATACAGAGTTTGAGAAAAAAGGGGGAATGCAGGAGGACTCTAGGATTTCTGGACTGAACAATTAAGTTAACAGTGATGCCATTTTCTAACACGGGAAAATTCAGTAACCCAAGGAGGTTTAGATAAGAGTTTTATTTTGGATATGTTAAGTTTTAGACATTTTGTTAGTCATCTATGTAAAAATGTCAATTAAATCACTGGACAAATAAATTTAGAATTCAGTAAAGGAGTCAAGGTTAATTATAGATCTGAAAGGCATCAACATACAAATAATATTTTAGGGCTACAGGGCTGGTGATTAGCTAAGAAAGGAGTATATATAAAAGAAGTCTGCCCTAGCCTCGGGGCATGCCAACATGTTATTTTGATTTGTATTTCCAGACTGGCTTCAATATTCCTATATTCAACTACCTAATCAACAGGTCTACTTAGATGTCTCAAAGGCACCTCAAGCCTATTATGTTCACACTGTACTTCTTCCTATTCTCTGCTAAGCTAATGGTAATGATATTCCCAATGGTCAAAGACAAAAATCTGAAGCATCCTTCAATCCCTTCTTTCAACAACTAATACAACAACCAACCTGCCAGGTCTATCTTGTTGGACCTACCTTTATAATACTCATAAAATTCCGAAACTTCTCTCAATACACCCACTTAAACTGCATTTATCCAAGGGCTATCATCCAGACTGGTACCTACTTCTTGGATTCCCTCCCTATTCTTCCCTTTATCTTTAGGTTACTCTCTAAACATCAAAAAAAGTACTATATAAAATATAAAAAATGTTCCTCTGCTCAGCCAACTCCAGTGTCTTCCCATGTCACTCAGAATAAAGGTCAGTGTCCTTCACATGTCTTTTAAAATCACATGTGATCCTACACCTTTTATCTTTCTGCATTCCTACTCCTTAGTGCCAAAGAGCCACACTGATTGATCTCCCTGTATTTCCAATACCTTTGGCACCCGGGGCAACTGCTGCTCAGCCTTGGTACATCTTCTCCCACAACCAATTTATTTACATAGTTCTCTGACCTCCTTCAAGTCTTATTAATGAAATATCACCCTCTCTCAATGAGACCTTCAATGGTTATCCAATTTAAAATCCCACGCTGTACCCATCTCCCTTATATTCCTAAAACTCTCCCCTGCTTTTTCTCCAAATCTGTTATCACTATATAACACACTATAGATTTCCCTTACTTTATCATTCTCATTAGAATGAAGACCCAAAAGGCTTCTTGTCATCTGTCATTTTGTCCACTGCTATATCCCCAGCCCTAACAACCAAACTTGTTCCACAGCACACACTCAATAAATATTAATAAAATGGATAAATGTATCCTAGTGAAATTAAATCGAGCTTATTTACTTACCTCAACCATATTTTTTTCTAGCTCTTTGCGTTTGTTCTCTTCACTTGCCAGATTTTTCTTCTTGAGATCAAAGGCACTTTGAGATTTAGTATTAACTCGCTGAGCTTCTGCAAGAGCATCTTCTAAAGATCGTAGTATACCTCCAATTTCCTATAATCAAATGCACCCAACCCAATCAGCATACTTATAATTTGTCCATGTCATCATTTTCCTGTAGGACTTCTCTAAGATTTACTTTTTATAAGCTATGTTATCACATGTTAAGATTAACAAATCATTACAGAAGACAATGTCAGTAAATTTTAGTTACTGCAAATTTTTTTCACAATATATGATCTATTCTTACATATGTCTCACCTTATCTTTTCTTCTTTCCAACTCTTCTATTTCATGACTAAGTGCTTTTATTTTTTTATCATTCTCAGACAATTTTTCTTGAAGCTTTACAACTTTATCTTGCATTTCTTTTAACTCCTCAGCTGAGCGTTCTTTTGTATCTTCAGCCAGCAAAAACTGATAAGCAATATATAAACGACTCAAATGTTCTATTTCCCTCATTACTTTTTGGTACTCCAAGTAGGAAGACCTTTCCTGGAAGAGAAATCACCAATGAAGCATAACTCAAACTTCATATTTTCAAACAAACTTATAAAGACTCAAACTACAACAACATGTATAAAACTTCCCATCACATAATAGATTTTGTCTTAGATTACTGATTATGGATTATAGAATCTTTAACATTAGACTTCTGGCTTTTCAGATAGCATCATACCATCTCCAGTGAATCCTATGTGGTTGTTTCCTCTAATATATAAGCAGGCAGTTGGGATTAACAAAGAAATGTAGACATAAGGTGCATTAGACTGGGAGTAGTACATAGTCTACAAAGTACACAACCACCAATGATACATTACTACATGTATTTTGAAGTACTATTTACCAAGATGCCTACCCAACATTCAATCATGTAACTATTTATAAACATTTGCCCACACATTACTAAACTTGATTCTGATAAGGACCTGCTAGGCCAGACAGGGTAATAACTAAAATCCCTAACCACAACTTTTCAGATTTTCCAATAACATCCACATTACTATATGGATTCAGAAAACAACTGAGAAGTATCAAGTTTTAATCAGCACTTAATGAAATCCTAAATGTATAACTTTAAAACCAATGTGCTATAAATGCATTTTTTCACTGAAATATTGTCAGAGGCTAAAATGATAGGAAAACCTGGACATTTGTTTCAGTACCTTTCACTTACCAATGGTCTTGACAGCAGTAATTGCAGTGGTAGCCCCTATTATTCTAGAAATTATTCACTCTACCAAAAGGATTACTAGGAGGGCCATATCCTCAAGATATATTGTTCTGCTCAATTCTACCTCTCCAGGAAAATCCAGACTTCTCTTCACAAAGTAATATAATCTGGGAGATCATTTTCTGAGATTATGAAGAGCAATCTCCAAAATCATTATGATTAGCAGATATGAAGAACATGTCCTCTATAAGCAGAAGTATGATTAACAAGTACCAACTCTAACTTCTTATCTCATCCCATAGAAAAATTCCTGAGAAGTGGTGTACATTTCATCTCTATGTGCATGATCTTGAATACACTGAAAAACTGTCACCAAGTTTCAGAGACATTCTAGCTGGCTGTCCTTACATACACAGTATGTACCTCTTTTAATTTTTGAATAGTTGGAGTAATCTCTTCTTCAAGTATCTGGAAAACAAAGGAAAATCAAATTTTTCAGTATGTAAAGTACTATTAAAAATTTTGAAAGGAAAAGTAGCATGGAAGTTTAAGGAAAACTGGGCCAGGGGAAATTTCCTCTTTATAAAAGCAGAGAAACTCTAGATGCAAAATTGCTCTCTTCTCTAAAAACAGCTTATATAAATTTAATTACCGTCTTAATTTCTTTCAGCTTAGCCTCTTTTTTTTCTATAGTTTTCTGGGCAGCTATTTTTTTATATTCATACATCCTGGTTCCAGCTGCTTCTTCTATCATGGATAAAATCTGGAAAGACAATTATATTAATGTTTCAAGAATACAAGATAAAGAATCTCACTGGAGTTTACATTATGTATATCATTTAAGGTCTTAACCTCAATAAGTATTCTTACCAAAATAATGGCCCAACTGGACCAGAGACATTAAGTACATAAAAAAATGTATATATTACCCACAGCCCTAACATTCAAGAAACATTCTGGCCTTTACTCCAATTCTAAAATTGAACTTCATGCTACACTGAGGCAGAGTAAATAAATCTCTTTCAAAATTGAAGCCAGCGGCATCTGGCTGGCTCAGCAGGTAGAGTGTTCAACTCTTGATCCTGGGGTTGTTGACTTTGGGCCCCACATTGGGTATGTATATTACTTAAAAATAAAAATTCAAACATAAAAAAAATTTAAGTCAATAATTCCGCTCTCCTCTTTCCCTTCAAACATAAGTCTAAAAAAAGTAAAACCTGCCAACATTCAGTTTTCATTTTAAAAGTTTCTACTTAAAATTTTTCCAAGAGACCTCAGCCATTTTGTGCCAACAGGATGAAGCATGACATAACATGTGCATCCCAACTGTGGCACCTGCTTTAAGAGCTTGGGCAAGTAACAATTATCTCTGTGCTGCAGTTTCTTCATCCATAGGGTATGGATAGTATCTCACAACACTGTTGAGAATCACACAAAATAATTCATGTGAAAAACACTCTGAAAAAGGCAAGTACTTATCAATTACAATTTTCTAAAGAAAACAATTTTACCAGCACTCCTTTTTCAGAAGCTTCTACACACCATCAATCCTTATCTCAAGAGGATTATTTCTCTCAAAACTATTCCGATTTCTATGTATTCGGCAGGTTTAAAGTTAGAAGTTTCCCTTAAGACTTTGTCTAAAGAAAATATGCATGACCTTCGTTCAAATCAGACTGCTATTATCAATTGTCAGTTTTCTCCTTAGTTCTTCTCAATAGAAAATAGTAACTACAGAGCCTTTGTTCTTGTAGAAAACATTCATTCTTTCATACCCCCTTTCATACAAGGGGGCTCCAAGAAACAAACTTAGTCTTAATACCTTAAGCAATCCACTGAATGCAAGAATTAATTTCTCTCAAATCTTTTTCTGCAGGGTTTAAGTCTGACATGGAACACTGGCTGAGAAAGGCTGCTTGATACAGTCAAAATTTCTTTTAATACTGGACAACAAAACTCTTAGAAGAAAACACAGGAGATTAAGCTCCTTGACATTGGTCATGGTGAGGATTTTTTTTCTGGATTTGACACCAAAAGCAAAGGCAACGAAGGCAAAAATAAACAAGTGGGATTATATCAAGCAGAAAACCTTCTGGATAGCAAAGGAAAGCATAAACAAAATGAAAAGGCAACCTAGGGAATAGACGAAAGCAGTTGTAAATCATGAATCTGCTAAGGGGTTAATATCCAAATACATAAAGAACTTACATATATAACTCAATAGGAAAAAAAAAATTAAAAAACAGGCAGAGGATGTGAACATTTTTTTCACAAAAGATATACAGATGAAAGGTACTCAACGTCACTAATCATCTGGGAAATGCAAATTAAAAACCATTGAGATACTACCTCTGTTAGAATGGCTATTATCACAAAGACAAGAAATAACAAGTGTTGGAGATAATGTGGAGAAAAGGGAAACCTTGCATACTGTTGGTAAGAATGTAAACTGGTGCAGCCATTATGGAAAACTATGAAGGTTCCTTAAAAAATTAAAAATAGAACTATCATATGACCTAGCAATTACATTTCTGGGTTATTTATCCAAAGAAAACAAAGGCACTAACTTGAAAAGAAATCTGCATCCCCATGCTCCCTGCAGCATTACAATACCAAGACATGGAAACAACCTAAGCGTCGGGATGAACGGATAAAGAAAATGTTGTACGTATACACAATGGACTACTATTCAGCTACTAAAAAAATGTAATCTTGCCATTTGTAATGTGGATGGAACTGGAGGGTTTTATGCTAAGTGAAATAAGTCAGAAAGAGGAAGAGAAATACTGTATAGTCTTACTTGTATGGAGAAGCTTAAAAAAAAAAAAAATCAAGCTCATAGAGAACATATTAGGGTTTTCCAGAAATGGGGGTTAATGGGTAGGCAAAATGGGTATAGGTGATCAAAGATACAACCTTCCAGTTGTAAAGTCCTGGGGATATAATGTACAGGATGGTGACTACAGTTAATAATACTGTATTGTATATTTGAAAGTTGTTAAGAGAGTAAACCTTAAAAGTTATAAGAAAAAAGTTGACACTATGTGGTGATGAATGTTTATTAGACTTATAAGGATCATTTTGCAATGTCTATATATACTGAATCACTATTTTGCACACCTGAAACAAACAGGTCACTTATACCTCCATTAAAAAAATGTTAAAAAGGTCTGCTCGACAATGTCCTGCCTGTGCTTTTTCTTGTACATTTCCATTTAATCCTCAGAAAATACCTGAGGTAAGGATTCTTGACTCTAATTTATGGATGAGGAAACTAAAGCTCAGAAGGTTATGTCATATAGCTTTAAAAAGGTAGGGTGCCCAATAATAACAAAACAAAAAAAACTTTTTACAAGTCACTTTTAATGTTCTTAAGAATTTTAAGAATGGAAGAAACTGTTTAAAATTTGATTAAGAAGATTAAAACAGTATCTACAATTATTACTTTTATTGTCTATAAATAGTATCTTTACCTCTGGAGGTTTCATGTTCAATACTTTTGTAATTCGGCCCTGAAAAATAAAATGGCAGTTACTATAATAATAACAAATTAGTCACCTAAAGGCATACATATTCACCTGCAATGAAGTTGTTACATCCTAACACAATCTTTTGCGGACTTTTTCTCTTACCTACATGAAAAGATGCCTCTTCTAGAATTGTGCTATTCACATTTTTATTTACCAGTAATATGCGGTTATTAAATAATACAAAGTCAACTCAGACCATATTTCTGAAATAATTTAATGATATAGAAGTCTCCAATCTCCAGTAAGTATATAAATACATACACATATACAATTTAGCATAATTGTTGGACATTGCCTGATTTTTTATTTTTTACTTGCTGAGCTCCAAGATAATTTCTAGAAATAGACTGCATACTTCTGGGTCTCATATAGAATAGTAAAATGTTTTATTTCAATGCCAAAATATCAGTACCAAAAAAAACCCAGAAACAAAATCCCACTACCCAACTCTCAGAGCATCATATTACTTAGGCTTTAGATCCGTTTGAAGTAAATTTCCAGCTCTGAGGCTGTGATATACTGAAAATGTTATTTTGGTCCCATCAGGATCCTGCCTTTGACCTTGCAGTGACATTCTAAGAGGATAGGTGGATGGTTCAAATAAGGTAAAGTAAGGACAAGATAATATTAGCACTTAATTTTCATTTGAGGTCTCTATATAAGAAAATTACTTAAAATTTTATATTTGAAACAATAAAATGCTTGAGTCCAACACTTTAAAAAGAATATATTATGACAACATCTTTTTAAAAATTTTATTGTGACCATGTATTCTTCTTATAATAACAAAATAAATCAAGGAAAATTATTTCTAGACATTCTTCAAACCTCAAATGTATACGTTAGAACGCATCAGTACATATAACTAAATCAACCTCCTAACAGGTGCCCAAACAGCAGTGTAATGGAATATAAAAAATGGAAAACCCAAAAGAAGCAATTCCTCTATTATAGTAACTTAAAAAATAAACAATGTCAAAGCTTATATGAAGGCCACAAACAAAATACCTGCATGATGAGAAAGTGAGGGTTGTTAACGTTAAGGCCAACAGAACAGAAGAGATCTTGTACTCTGGTATTGTTTGCATTTACTCCATTGATTAAATATTTATTTCTACCACCAATAACCACCTAAAACGGAAATATTTTAAAAGATATAAATGAATATATATGTCTTGAAGTAAGATGATACATTTCCAAATATATTTCACTTGTTTGTTCGTCTGACTAATGATAAATAAAATCAGTCCTGAATAAATAATGGAAGCAGTATGACATGGTCAAAAAGAACAGAGTCAGGACAATTGGTTTCTAATCCAAGGACATTACACGCACAAGCCTAACCTCTCAGGCACTGGACTAGAGCTCTAAGGTCTTTTGACTTTGTTTCCTAGTATGTATAAAACATATTCTATCCCTAATCACTCTTTGGAATTTTCTCACCCTCAGAGGTTAACCCCCCCTTCCTCTACTTTTTAACTTCCAAAGAACAGAAGTCAGATAGTTTGATAGCAGTGTGATAGTTTGATCCTTGACAAGATTCTAAAAGTAGTCAAAAAAGACATGACTTGTGAATACTTGAGAGAAAAAGAGAGATTATGGAGCTTCAAAGAACAACTTATACCAACCAGACACTAGCAGGGTCACACTCTACTAAAGCACTTACATTGTCACTTATTGGATATAATCATCTCACTCATCTTATTTTGAGGTTCTTCTTCTATCTGTATTTCCCAGGGCCTTCAAGATTGCCAGCATACACCAAACACTTAATAAAATACTAAGTAAGTGTTAATTCATTTCTTTTCTTGACAGAAGTATTAAGCTGATAAATCATATACTACATTTGGAACAATAAACCTAGGATACACATAAGTATTTTAACAAAGTCCTTCTAACCAAATTTTGGTGAAAATACAGGCATATGGGCTATATGAGGACTGGAATTTTAGGTAGATTAGTAACAGACTTACTAAAATCCTAAAAGGTGGTATTTGATGGATGCTTAAGGACACAGAACAGGATTTTGTCTCAAACTAGTCAATGCCTTATTTTTCTTTAACTAGAGGTTTTTATTAAAATAGAAAAGGGAATCTATAAGTTACATAATGCTAAGATGGAGAGTCAACAGGACTTAACAGAATTTTAAAAAATAAAACTGACAAAGTAGAAACACTGTATGACTATAGTAAGAAAAAGGGACCATGTATGTTCCCTGCTTCGGTTTCAAAACCCTGCTTACACACAGAAATGGCAGTAACACAGCTAATAACACACATCTATAAAATCAGAATGATTTTAAGTTAAGTGGATATGAATTCATAATGTATTATGAACCCTCCGAAGACATACTGGGGTAAATTGGAGAGTACGTAAAACGAAAGAAGTTTTCAGCTTAATTCAGCTTAATCCTGTCCTTAGGAGACCAATTCTGGTACGTGCAATTTTTGGTACCATGCATTAAAAATAATTTTAAAAAAGGCATAAAAAACTGGAGCAAATTTGTATTCGGTGTGATCAGACAAGTGAAAGAAATAGAAACAATTATCAACTGAAAGACCTAGAGAGATTTAGCTTAAATATTAAATATTTAAACACCTAAATATTAAAATATGGAAAACATTAGATTTGTTTTTTGATGCTCCCAATGAATCAGATTTAATGTGTAAAATTTGATGACAGTACTTCAGCTCATTTTACAGGAGTAACTTTCTAACTAGACTTGTCCAGTGACAGAATAGGTTACCTCAGAAGATCCCAAGATCCCAAGTCCTATAGGTATTCCAGTACAGAGAAGATTCAAGTATGGTTCAAGATTTAAAGCAGTTAGTGCTCATCCTGACTGACGGCTTTTTAGATACCTTTCAACCTTCTTGGTAAATGGTGGAATTTGCATGATCAAATTTTTCACATAAAAAAGATATTTTTAAGAAATCTAGTCAGTTTTTGATCAATTTTGCTCATCAACTTTCTCTCTTCAGCAAAGGCTTATTGCCAAAAAAAAAAAAAGTATCAGAAGTTCTTAGACATACAAATATTTAGTTGTCACTCACCTGCCTTGTTACTGTAATTTCATCATGAACCTCAAATCCTAAAGGACTTTGCTTTTTGTCAGAATTATCAAATGTGATTGACACGGAGGCTTTGGTAATACCAGCCTGCCCATTTTTGTAAACTAAATCTTGTAAATTAGAAGCCCGAACCTAAAACAAAAGAAAAGTTTGTCAATTACAAAACCCCATGTTGCATAAAATGGCACTATAAATGGATTTCTTGCTGTTAGAAAACCACTGATGTATTCACTAAGTAGCCAGCCAGGCAAGGATTGCAAGGAAAATGGAAAACCACCTAAACCGAGTGCCTTTCCCCACAAAACTGTTCCAACCCTGCCATGAATTGTTTTCTATTCGTTTCTTAGCTAGGGTTCATTTGAAAGATTTAGGAAGACAGCACCTAAGGATTTCAATACTCATCCAATCCCATAAAATCCTGAAGAGGCATTATAATGCACGGTGAGTAGGTAGGAATATAGCCTCTGGAATAAGACTGCCAAATGCCTGAGTTTGAGGGTTGCCCCAAACATCTTAAGGGGATGAACCTTAGGCAACACTAAATTTCTATTTTCTCATCTAAAAAATAGAGTAATAATATCTACCTCTAAAGGACTGCAGTGAAGTATATTCACTGTACTTAAACTCTGTATGAAAACATACTGAATAATTCTGTATGGTTATTTCAGAACTTGATACATAACAGTCCTAAAGTACTTGTAAGCTGTTTGATATTATAAGACAAGTTATTTGATTCTTACAAAAAAACTTTACTGAGCCCCCTCCTAATGGTGAATGCAGCCAAGGCTTTTAAAAGTGCCCTAGATAATGTCAACTATATTTCATTTAAAAGTGTCCTGGATTATAAAAAACTCAACTTTAGTCTAATTTTAAACAAAGAATGGTAGGTTAAGTCCAATAAAAACCCAATAGAAATAAAAAAAAAAAGATAATTCACATAAACATAAAATGCAAATGAAGAGAACACTGACAATAGTCTCCAAGTTCAATGAGGAGTCTCTTGAGGCTCCTCAACTTATAGTTCACATATATCAGCAAGTATAGTTCACATATATCAGCAAGTTTACCTGAGACAGGTTGGAAATGCCCAGCAAAAAGCAGATGGAGTCCAGTATGTTGGATTTCCCACTACCATTTAAACCAGTGATAGCATTGAAGAGGGGGTCAAAACCATTGACTTCAGTCCTCTGAGCATAGGACTTAAATCCCTCAAGAATGATTGACTTAACATGCATCTTCACTACTGACTTGGACAGGTAAACTTCCGCTAGGTATCAAACAGGCCACAAAGCAGTTCTGTACAAAACAGAAATACAATACGTGGAACAGAAATCTGAAATCATAATGTCTGCACAAAGACTAAAACATAAAAATGACTTAATAGCTTAAGAGAAATTAAAAAAAGCCACTTGCTGAGCTCTTTCCTCTGATGTAAAGACACTTTTTCCAACTTAATTAGAAGTTAATTAACCATTATTTCAACCTGGAAGTCAATGACTTAATTTTCCAGGCTTACTTTCCATCTTTACCATACTCTTAACTGAAACTGATTATTTCATATCTCACTCTCTTGCCCATAATGTCCTTCTCCCTGATACTGACATGACTCACTCTCCTTTACTACACTCAGACTTTGCTTAAATGTTACCTATATAAAAACGCACCTGTCCCCAACCTCTCACTCTGCTTTTTCCTTGATTGTACTTAAAGATGAGACTAAACAGGGGCGCCTGGGTGGTTTGGTAAGCACCCTGATCTCAGGTTCGAGGGTTCCAGCCACGCATGGGGCTCTGTGTTGACAGCTCACAGCCTGGAGCCTGCTTCGGATTCTCTCTCTCTCTCTGCCCCTCCCCAGCTCGCACTGTTTCTCTCAACAACAAACATTTAAAATTTTTTTAAAAAAGTATGACGCTACACTGTACTTACGTATTCGTCTACCCAAACTACCATAATGAAAGTTCCTGTAAAATCTTCGCCTACATCCACGCTGTACACCCTAATAGTGTATGACTCGAGGGCGCGGGGAAACCGGGGTGTCAGTCAATATTTACTAAATAGATGAATCCCACATATCTTCAAGCTTCTGTTTTCACTCAGCCTCTTCCCTTGCCCCAGCAGGCCTTTCTAAAACTTGTTTGCAGCACTCCAAGGCTGGAGAGGAAGGAGCGATTCTGCCAGGAACTCTTTAGGACTACTTTCAGTCTGAGGGCCAGTCTCACACTAACCTCTCCCTCCGCGCACACAAATAAAACCTTACCCTTCTCTTTCGCCCGGAATGCCAGACAAGGCCTAACCGGCCCCGCTCACCCACCTACCTCACCGCTGCGCCAGGCCCTCCTGGCTTAAGATTCCCCAGAAGCTACTCCTGGTCACAAAAACGAAAAGCGGATCCACCTCTGCCTGGCCTCGGGCGCTACCACGCGAATTCCAACATAGTGGCCAAAACACTCTCACCGCGATCTACACCCTGGCCGGAAATATTTATACCTTTGAATTTCGGCGCGAGCAAAGGACCCCACATCCCCTGCCTATTTCATTGGCTGGTGCCTACGAGATGCCTGATTTAGAGGTTCCATTTTTCCCTCCCATCAGACACTCAAAGTGACAGGGGGATAGGAAAGAACGCCACGACAGTAGCAACTGCAGGGATGCAAGAGCTGGGGCCTGAGGAATAAAGAAGAAAGTGGCATATGATGAGCTCGGCGTCCGGCACTCCTCGGGCAGCCCCATACCGCAGCCTCGGGGCCTCGCGCTTCGTCGGCCCCGCCCCACATCGGGTCCCATCTGGCCTTCGGCGGTCGTGGAGGCTCCGCCCCGTCCAGAGTCTCGCGGGTTTTGGGGGACTAGCTGGTGCGGACTGCAGCATTCTCACAGCCCTGGAGCCCAGGAGGCGGGAATGCTTCTTACCGGTGTTAAGAATGTATTTCAGAAGTCTCAGAATTTGCCCGATTTGTCTCGGATTTATCAAAAATGGAAGCTGTGCTTTGTCGGTGCTAGAAAGCGCGGAACTTCGGGGCACTGTGGGGCGCGTTCTGGCTCCGCCCCTCGCGGCTCCGATCCCTGGCGGGCTTTTTCAGCTCAAATTTTGCGTGTGGGAGGGACGTTAGGACTCGCTCGTTAGGACTCGAGAGCTGTGCTCATTCCGGAAGAGAAACTGTGTGGGGCCTGCAGTAGGTGGTGGGCAAAGAGGTGTTCCCTGCACTAAGTGAAAGCAATGGCAGAACTAACATTTTACAGAATTTCTTTGGAAACAGCACAGTAATATTTATGGAGCTTTGTGTGCCAGGCTGGGTTCAAAGGGCTTTCAAATTCTGTAGTGACTCTGAAATCCGTGATATTGTTCTCATTTTACAGGTGAGCGAACACAAGTCAAGCAACTTAGTCCAAGTAATAAGTGGAGAAGCTGGGATTTGTTTCCAAGCAGTCTGGCTTCATATCGCGTATTCTTAAATGGTTATATACTATTCCTCTTCATGTTCAGAATCCAGTACCATTAATAAGATTCTTTATTTATCAGTGTGTGCTGTTCTCAAAACTGACCAATGTACTCACAGTTGAGCATACTTCCTATAAGTAGGGAGGATAGCGTCATCTATTCCTGTGTGATGTATGAAAAGATAGTGTAGCTGGTGTGCTGTTTTAAACCATTTTATTTTCTTATTTCTTATTTAAACCATTTAAATTTTCTTCACCCAAGAATGTCTTTGCATCATTGGACACCAGTAAAACTATCAAGAACCGCCAATAATGGGCCTATGTTTTGAAATTATTCTCTAAGAGGACAAAATAAGTTTGCGAGGGGGTTAGGTTTGTTTACTAAAGAACTATTTACTCTCATATCCCACCCCCTTCTATAATGTCACTGATTACTGGCCTAACATCTTTCATTTAAGCATTTATTTTTGCCTTGATTTCTGCATCCCCTACATTTTACAGCTCACGTAGGTTCTATTCAATGTTTAAATTAAGTTTTTAATTTTACAGCATAGTGAACATACATTGTTATATTAGTTTCAGGTATACAGTATAGTGATTCAACACTTCTATACATCACTCGGTGCTCATTACAACAAATGCAGTCCTTAATCACCTATCTCACCCATGCCCCCACCCACCTCCCCTCTGGTAACCATCAGTTTGTTCTCTAGTTAAGAGTCTGTTTCTTGGTTTCATTTGTCTCTTTGCTCGTTTGTTTCTCAAATTCCACATGAGTGTAATCATAAGGTATGTCTCTCTCTGATTTATTTCACTTAGCCTTATAGTGTCTGGCTCCATCCTAATATGTTACAAATTCAATTTTAATATACATTTATATACATTTATTTTCAACTATGTCTCCATCACTTTATGAGTAAAGAATTTTCATTTTCCAACAAATCTAAAAATGGGTTTTACCAAGTTGTGAAATAAATAATTCTTTGGGGTGAAAATGGACACTTAGCCTTCGCACTTATTTGATAATTCATTTATATATTTAAGTCAAATGGATGAAAACATATGCAAATACACTTTTGCTGGATGAGCACTTCTGAGTAGTTATAAGGCTATACATACCTGAAAGTATTTATTAAAATGAAAATTGCTTATAAAGGGAGAGATATATACCCGTTTCAGTCTTCCAGCAGGCCAGGAAGAGTAAGGAATTTCTGTTAGTACGGAATGACGAGGAAATAAATGGCTTACTTACAACTGCCTCCTGAGATCACAGGGAAGTGGAGAAGACCAAGGCACAAAGCCACTAATACTCCCCTAATTTGGAAAGGGAAAGGCTGAAAGTAAAAATAGATTGTAGGGTAAATGTAGTAAAAATAGAGCACTGTTGTTTCATTACCATGGACTAAGATCTTTTGAAAGCTTCAAGATCAGCAGGCTAGTGGAGTTTTTAGTCGTTATGTAAGAGGCAGCGGCATCCACAGGGGCACTGATCAGACCATAAGAGGGACATAGGAAAAAGATTTGGTCTTATTTTTTTCTAGGGCACTGGAAAGGACCTTTCCCTGAACGCACCTTTCTAAGTTTAGAGTCCTAAAGTAGCTCTTGGGATGTAGATGAATCTTCTCACCCTGCAATTTAGGACAGAAGAAAAAAATAAAAGGACTTTACCTTGACTGCAGACATAATGAAAGGTTGATTCATTCTGTAGAGAGATTAACAGGGAGTTAAAGGGCATAAACTGATAATGACAGGAGGTTCATATTGTAAAGTTGTATTGCATAGCACCACGTTTTGAATACACCACATATAACCTGTTTGGCAAGAAATATAGCTGAGCATAATTCAAAATAAAGAGGAAAAAATAGGTGACTATATTCACTTAAGGGATCTGGTTAGACCCATTCATTTTCATTCCAATGACAATACCGTTTTCAGTACTACATGTTCTGTCTGGTTCTTTGTGAAATCTGCCTATATTCTTTCATTATGACTTCCATTATTTGGCCTCTTTAATCAAGTATCTTTATCTTCTCTTTCAGGTACTTCTATTAGTTCCAGCCTTTGAGTTCCCAACTCCACTGTTTACAATATTTGCTGAGTTTTACTCATAGTGATTTCTGTTCTCCTTTGGTGCTGTTCTGGGATGGGGCTGTTTTGTTTATGGGGGTCTCTTATACCCTGAGTTGTGAAAGAGTCCCTTCAGAACTGTTATGTATTTGTTTCTGCCAGGATTCTTTGGCTCTTAAATATCCTGGGGCATTTGTAAATGATTATTTCTCAGTTTGTAGTTCCTGAATTATGCAGATATTATAAATTTGTATCTTGCAGGCCTGGGTGTTTTATTTCTCACAGGGACCTTTTCTTTTTAACCCCTATCCAAAGCCCCAAGCAAAGAACCAACTTCTTTGCCTCTTCCCCAGACTAGTAGGTGGAATTTTTCTGGTCCCAGTGATTGGCAGTTGTTTAAGGCTCCAGGATTTTCTTCTTCCTCTGTCTCACTGAGGCTCAAGGCCTTGTACACTGGAACCCAGCTGCTGGCTCCTGAGCCTTATAACCAAGAATAAAATGTTGGGAGGGCTGCCATGGCATCAGTTCCTGCTCTTCTGTTTTTCAGGTTTTTTTTCTGGCACTGTGAATTTCCTGTCTTTTTTTGTTTTTGATTTTTGCTATTGAGTTTGGCATATGGTTTATATAATAATAATTATATTTTATCCAGTATTAGTTTATAAGAGGAAGTTCAACCATATTAGAGGAGGTCTTCTCATTCGTTTCATGAAAACATAAATGAGATCTTTGGTTTGCTTCTTCAAGCTGTGCTTTCACATTCTTACATTCCATATAGAAAGTAGCTTTTCCTAAAAAAAAAAAAAAAAGAGAAGTCTTGTGCCAACCAGCTCTTTAAGAAAATATTTTCATACAATACTCATAAAATCCATTATCTCATTTCATATTTGGTTGTTTTTTTAAGTTTATTTATTTTGAGAGAGAGGAGAGAGAGAATCCCAAGCAGGCTCTATGCTGACAACACGGGGCTCAGTCTCACAAATCGTGAGATCATGACCTGAGCCGAAATCAAGAGTTGGATAGGATATGGGAGACTGGATGGCTCAGTCAGTTAAGCGACTGACTTTGGCTCAGGTAATGATTGAGTCTCACATTGAGTGAGCTTGAGCCCCACTTCAGGTGAGCCCTGCTTCTCTTTCTGCCTCTCCCTCTCCCTGCCCCTAGTTCATTTGCACCCTCTCTTTCTCAAAATAAATAAATAAATAAGTTAAAAAAAAAAAAAAGAGTTGGATACTTCACTGAGTCACCTCGGCACCCCTTCTTATTTCATATTTGTAATTTTAGCTTTTCAGCTCTCCTTGGCTTTTATCACTTCCATGGTTTATAGCTGAAGCTACTCATCTCACCTCTTCTGTTTTGCCACACCCCTTCCTTTATAGAGATGATTACTGGCTCCTCTTTCTCAAATATAATTCTCATTTCATTGTTCTCTATGTCATGATGGTATCTTACTTTTTATTTCAAATACATGCACACCTGCTTGATCTTCCTCCAATTGTTTTCCTTTTATTACTGTTAGTTCTTATGAGATCCAAACAGATATTTCACTCTTAGATTCTTATTTCACAAATTCTGCCTCTTCGGTAATTAACATTTTCTCTGTAGTCATATTTTTCAATCCTCTAGAGTCACAAGTATTTCTTATTCTTTGAATTCTGACTTAAATTCCTACTTCCTTAGTACTTATTAGTGTCAGTCTCTGCCCTCTTAAAGTTCTACAAAATACTTATGTTTCTGTATCAGAAATACGATATCCATTCACTCTGTGTAAACCCTTTATGAAAACTGCCTACAGAATCAATTTTAATCTCTTTAAGGTGGCATGCCAGGCTTTTCATAATTTATTCTCAACCTACTTTCCTAGACTCTTCTTTCTTCCTTAGATTACCATGTCTTTTTTGTTCACTACTGTAAACCAAGCATCAACCAATGACAAAAGATAATGTGATACTTTGTTAATGGACAGATGAATGAATGAGTGAATGAATGAATGAATGAATTCAAAAGGCATTTACAGAATGCCTACCTTATGCTAAGAAGTTTGTTAAGTGTTGGGATACAAAGATGAATAAGATGTGAATCTGTCCCCAAGGAGTCCATAGTTGAGTAGAGATGACCTGTATAAAGACATAACCAGAGAAAGAGAAGAGTGGAATGCGTTATAAATAGAATAGACTGCGCAGTCAAGGGCATAGAAGATAAACATGTTTGATGCAAGAAGTATCAAGATTTAGTGTAGAAGATCACAGAAGCCTCAGATAATGGAGCACTGTATCTGCCATTTTATTTATTTTTGTTACGTTTATTTACTTATTTTAAGAGAGAGCACGAATGGGAGAGGGACAGAGAGAGGGGAAGAGAGAATCCCAGACAGGCTCTTCACTGTCAGCGCAGAGCCCACTGCAAGGTTTGATTTCACAAACTGCAAGATCATGACCTGAGTCAAAATCAAGAGTCAGAAGCTTAACCAACTGAGCCACCCGGGTGCCCCTGTATGTGCCATTTTAAAGAACTTTGTGTTATTTCTGAAATGTGGTTGTTCTCCATCTCTGTGTCTGTACACACTGAACTTGAAATTCCCATCCCCTCTGTATCTCCCCACATGTGTATTCCCATTTATATTTGAGACCCAAGACCTGATCCATTTCTGAAGGAATTACTCACATCCTATTTAATCTCTTAATCCTTCATTCAGATTTTTCTTCTGACCTGTATTCCTATTGTGACATATCTCTGTGACATACTTCAATGTGTAGCACATGGTAGACAATAAACATTGGTTGTATATGAATAAGTTTTGAGGGTTTATTTGCTGCTTTCTGATTAAGGTAAAGGGAAAGAACAGATTTCAAAAAAGACTTGAAAAATGCAGAATATTGCAATATTTAATATATTCGACTAATTATTCAATATTTTAAAGTTCACCAAGTTAATGGTAGTGATTATTTCTCACTGATATAACATTGAAACAATTTTTATGCCAGCTAGCAGTGTTTGTGCAATACCATCAGTGACCACTGTGACAATCACAAAATTGAGTAATCTGCCGTGGAATACACATTCCAGTTTTTTGCCTCAGAGGGTATCAGTACCATATACTTTCCCTATCCTATTTTTTTAACCTGAAAGTAAAAACAGGCATCTATTATGCAAAGGAACCGCTGCAGTTTCAGTCTGAAAGAATATGATTCAAATACCGTCACCTCCTGGTTGCTGCTCAGTATAATTACTACCCTTCCTTTGTGCTCCTTTATTACACACACAGACTCCTGTTAACATGTTACTCTATTTATCATTTATATGCTTGTTTCTCCCCACTGTGAGCACCTTGATATCAGTGGTCTTGCCTTATTAGTCTGTAAACTTAGCGTCCAGCCCAGTTGTTGACAGAGTTGTTCTCCATAAATATTTACTTAACTGTTGAATAACTAAAAGGACATAGAAAGATTATAAAGGTGGTCATTCTAAACCAGAGAACACTCATTCTATTTTTTAGATTTTTCAAATGAACATTGGTTGTTGTTTTGTTGTACTTTTACCCTTTTAAAAATTCCTAGGTAGTTACCTGTATACTCCATCACACATTAACACGCACAGAATGTCAGGATCACTCTCCTCCCTTTCCCATTCTGACTCCACCTCCAAACACTGACTTCTCTTCTATCTCTTCCCCGCTCTGGGCGGGTGGCAGATAGAGAATCCACAGCCCTCTGACTATTCCCTTTCAGTCTCCATTCTCTGGATACTCCATTCTCCCCAAATCCCACTTCCACCCATAATGGTGGGGTCTTGCTTTTTGCTTCCCAAGGGACTTTGGACCAGGACAATGTAATAATACATTTCTAAGAGTTTGAGGGCTTTTTTTTTTTTTTAAACTTTACAATATTGCATTTGTAGGATATTCATATGGGGCTTCAGCAATCCAAATTGAATTCTTTTTATGTCCTTTGTCCATGGGCAATGAAAGTCATGTCTTCCACCGTTTTCTCCCATTTCTAGGTCTCTCTCCCAATCTCGATGGGTCATTGCTTGGAACAACAAAATGTTTATCAACTTCTATAAGGACAAGCAATAATGTACAGGCATAGAATAATCGAGATCCATACATAGTAAAGAAACATGTTTTTAAGACAGATTCTGCCTACATTAATAAAAATGTTACAATATTAAGTAAGACTGTTTATTTTCTTTGTGCCATATATCTAAAATCTTTCTATTCCAGCAGTGAACCATTGCTCTACATTTGTATAAACTTGAATATCCAGGAGCACCTGGGTGGCTCAGTCAGTTAAGTACAGGACTTCAGCTCAGGTCATGATCTCACAAGTTTGTGGGTTTGAGCCCTGCATCAGGCTCTGTGCTGACAGGTCAGAGCCTGGAGCCTGCTTTGGATTCTGTCTCCCTCTCTCTGCCCCTCCCCCACTCACCCTCTGTCTCTCTCTCTCTCTCTCTCTGTCAAAAAATAAATAAGCATTTTTAAAAATGTATAAACTTGCATATCCATTGATATGATTCTCCAAAATCAAAGGCTTTTTGGGCCTAAAGGTTTAACTAATCCTTCACATTTCAGGGGACAAAACAGTGCTTGCAACTTTCAGACAACAGTTTTGCCCATCATTGCCCTTGACGAGATTTAAAATAATCTTATTTCAGACTTAGCTTGAATCATCTTATTAATGTTACTACAAAATTTATTGCCTAAAATATCGACGTATTTATACTTGCGCTGCACCAAGTTCCAAACACTTTTCTTACGTTACTTTATGTAACTCAACAATTCTTTTATTTTTATCTCCATTTTATAGATGAAGAAGCAGGATCACAGAACTAGACTTTGAGCATAGAAAAAAGCCAGGACTAAAGTGCATCCATTTATTCAACAAATGCTTGGGTGCTAACAATGTCAGTGAACAGTACAACAAAAAATTTCTGCCTTATGGAGCTTCTAGTGTAGTAGCTATCAGTTGTTATTTTACTGATTACAAAGCATGACTTTCTGCAATAATCTTCTACTGCGCTAGAAGTAGCTAGCAGTCTAAATGCCCCCAGTCATCCTCCTTTCCATGTGACTACTGAAGCCCTCAAGTCATTGAAACCTCAGCTGACCTATTTTAGCAGATGCTGGACATTCTCAAGTCAAGTCTGGATTTATAGTGGGTACCCAGGTGTAGGTGAAAACATAAAATCTGAACAACTTTAACTACTGCTCACAGGGAGCAGATTCTCAGTGAAGAAGCAATACCCCACTAAGAATAAATGATAGGCTAAAAGGTAGATTTGTAAATGTATATAAAAAGTAGATTGCATTTCACATAGGTCAGAGTGCTGAGCAGGGGTACCAGGAGGAAATATTCTCTGTAGTGCTGGTCAGTATTCTTTTTATATAAAGAAATGTTGCCAGTAATCTTGCTTGGAGTAATTTGAAGTCATTTGTATTGTATATTATTTTATTAGTTAATGGGATCTAGGAGTGTAATAACCTGGTGAGAATTTCTTTACAAATGGCAATCAAATTAGTCTTATTCATGAAACTCATAAATAAGCTATAATTCAACTTTTTATGTCTAGGGAAAATAAATCTGGGGTCATGCTGTTTAAGGGTAAGGGAATTTAACGAACACTGGAGGGATTTATAGCAGATTTATGATGAAGATACATTCTAACTGGAAGCTTAGTTGTGATTTAAATTACAGGTCAAGCTGTGTAATGTGTTTTCTTTTTAGGGGAAAATCTTGGGGGAGATAGAGTGTGCTTATTTAAAGAAGAAACAGGAAGCAGAAGAGAAAACAGATTGCATTTTCTGTTTTTCCTTTAAAATTTCAAGCTGCTTTAAGTCAAATTGCCCCTGAGTTCCTGATGATGGCTGTTGTGCAATTTCTTTGTTTTACTTTCTTTGTGTTATTCTCGCCCTCTGTTCCAGAGCAGTTATTTCGCTTGACAGTAACAAAAAGATGTAGGCAGCATATCTGCCAGCAAACTAATATGGAAACCAGAGATAAGGTATTCTCAACCTTTCTAGAATTGTGACATCCTATCATTTTAGGCTGACTCACATAAAATTAGTAACTTCTGCAGATAGAAGAGCCCTTGAAGAATTATAGCCACTCATTTTGCCAATGGGAAAATTAAGTCTTCTAGTGATTTTCCCAAATTTACCTTTTATCTCAAGTAAATTAAGGTCTAATGAAGAAATAAAACATGCATATGATTAATGTTAATTTAAAGAATAAGGAAATTACTTCCCTGAAAATAAAAATTAAAACAGATAAGCAGAGGTTGACTCTCTAGGGAAGAGTTCTACTTGGAAAGGAGTAGTTAGACCTGACAGCCCAGATTCTCATTCTCCGACATTTCCCTCACCCTCAGCAAAACTTTTCAACACTTAACACCACAAGCATCATGGGATGGAGTCAGGGGTGGGGAGTGGGGACAGAAGGCCTGGAAACTATGTGTTTTCCCTCTAAGTCTCTGAAACAAGGACAAGTCAATAATGGGACATGTAAACAATCTACTGAAGCTTTAGGATGATAATAAGGAAACAGTCCATAGAATATGGAAAAAGAGAGAACCTGGCTTACAGTACATAACACAGAACAGCAGATACTCTGAGTCTCCCAGGTTTAGTGTCATCTGTGGGGGACCCCAGAGAAACAAATAGCACTAGAATGTCCTACCTGAGTTTCTCATGTTTTCCCTCCACCCCCATCACTACCATCTTCCATCTTCATTTCTCTATGCCTCAGGCTTGAAGAGCAACTTCATAGTCATTCACTTAGAGGAACTTTTCCCCATTCAGAGCAAACTTATAACACAGGACTGGTGTCGAGCATCAAGAGAGCTGAGAACAACATCAAGAGGTATTTCCTGGTAGGGTTTTCCTAGATGGTATTTGAGCTGAATCCTTCATATTTAATCAGAAGTAAATATGCTTCTGACAGTTGGAGTCGGGGAACAACAGTCCAAGTGCATAGATCACTGTGGACAAACACTAAGAGGCAGCAGTTTCCACAGGAGATAACCGGGTACAGGCTCCAATGATCTTCTTAGGAATTTATGTTACTCTTGCACTGGATGCTGGGTTGCACCACACAGAAGCCCCTTCAGGACAGAGGCAGAAGTTCCTTCAGCTGCCAGGAGTGGTGGCTGCTGACAGCTCACACCTGAGCCCCTTCCCAGCTTGCTCTCCTCTGAAGCAAGCTGCCTAGATGAACTGACACCTCCTCTCTGTGATCAACTACTGCCAATGACTGGTTGATGCGTGGACACAAAAGCCCCTTTGCTTCAACCAGGACAAATAGAAAGGGCCATCTAAATAGCTCCCCATACAGTCAGCTGCTTGTGATTGCATCACAGTTCCACATCTCCCTGGGGCCAATTCTGTTTTCTGCATTTGGTCACAAGTGTTGTTCTGGACAGCACTCTCACATTAACTTTGTGCATAGCAATCTCTGGTCTCTCTGTATTCTCTGGGGAACCCACCTCAGGAAACTCCAGATATAATTTGAGACTTTATAGCCTATTTTAACAATGCTTAAAATAGAATTTGGAAAGCCTAAAGAGTACATATGATTAGAAGTGCTGGCTTGTGCTCGCTGTGGTAATAAGTTGGCATCTCAAATCAAGTGGTGAATTACTAAACCAATTTATATTCCACTGACAAAGAACTGGAAAGGAGAAAAATTGTACTTGAGCTGTGATTCAGCTGTCCTCAAGCTTTGCCAAGCCCATCAATCAGTTCTGGTCACTAAGTGTTAGGGGCTCTATCAGTAAGATTGTATCAGGAAGTTATGCTTTGGGAAAACAAAACAAAAAGAAGACAAGATTGTATCAGGAAGTTATGCTTTGGGAAAACAAAACAAAAAGAAAACAAAAAAAACAAAAAATATTAAAGGTTTAAAAAGCAACACTTGTTTATTTCTTGTTGATGCTATAGATCCATTGTAGGTCAGCAGGAGGAAGGGTCTAAAACCAGAATTAAATTGCTCCCCTCCCCCCCAACTGGGGCACCTGGGTGGCTCAGTTGGGTGTCCGACTCTTGATTTCGGCTCAGGTCATTGTCTCAAGATTTGTGGGACTGAGCCCCGCATTGGACTCCGAGCTAACAGTACAAAGCCTGCTTGGGATTAGGGTTCTCTCTCTCTCTCTCTCTCTGCCCCTCCCCAACTCGTGTGTGTGTGCGTGTGTGTGTCTCAAAATAAACAAACTTTAAAAATAAAAAATAAAATGCTTCACCCAAAGTAATATAACTTACACTCACATTTACCACAACTGTCCCATAAGGGACTCAGGAAGTGCAATCCCAGAGGTGCCCGGAAAGCCAAGGAAGGGTAGGAACTGGAATAATTGGCAGGCTGCATTAATGAAGATTTGGGGAAAATCTTGGAGTCTAGAAAATCAAGAAAACTAAAGAAAAATATGGTCACATTGGTAGTTGAATTCTCAATTTTCAATGAAATTTTTAAAAAGCGTGGTAGTAAGTAATCATTGATCCTTTATTATCTTTCAAATCATATTTACACAATTTAGATTTTATGTTTTAAAATAAACATCTTATAAAATAAACTTATAAAATTAAGCATCTGTTATGTACCTTTGATGATTGTTACTCTTGGATTACAACTATAAAAAATCTCTGGAATTTTTTTTTAAATACATTTATATCTAGTTGGAGATATAGGCATTTGAAGTGTACAGGGCAAGAGAACAAAGGCAGGATAGGGGTGATGTTAAGTGAGTGCAAAAGAGGAAATTGTTAAGTGCCAAGTTTCTATGTTTGAAGCTGGACAGGACAAAATTGTACCCTCAGTGGGTACACTTGAAAATACTCTTCTGCTCTGAGCCATTGATGGAAGATCTAAAGAAAAGTGAATGTTCCATTATTGTTTTTAAACCTACTTCTTGATTTCTATTCCCCTTCCCATTTAAGACCCTTCTATTTACATTTAATTTTCCCTGATATATAGCACCACAAATCTTTATGTGCTTAGGATAAATTGTAATGAACTGAAAGCTGATATCACTGCTCCTTGAAATCAGAAGCCATGCTTTTCTGGTATTCTGTACACTCTCTCCTCAGTTAATGATGATTTATGGTGATAATTATAATAAATTGCACCTCTAATGCCTCTTACAGCTTATAAAGCAAGTTTACATATACTATTAAGTTTATTTCCACAACATCCTCATGAGATAGGTTCAGAAGTTTTACTAAAATTATTCCCATATCATAGATAGAGAAATTGAGGCAGAAAGAACTGCAATAACATAATTATAATTGCGGTTATTTACAGCTGTGAACAAACCACCTTAACAGGGTGGCTTAAAATAATGGCACTCATTTAGTTTGCTCATCTGAGGGTTGACTAGGCTTAACTAGTCAGTCCTCACTTGGGGTCCTACAGTGGTAATCAGGTGATCATTGGGGTTGAGGTCACCTCAAAACTTTCACTCATGTGTCTGACACCTGAGGTGGGAAGATTTAAACATCCAGCATGAGAAGTGGTGGGGCTTCTGAGGCCTCGCTCTCTCTGTGGCCTGTACACAGTCTTTCCACTTTGGATGTGGGCCACCCCAGGAAGGGGTGTGAATTTAGCAAACATACTTCTCTACAACTGAAGGAATCCCTGAGGGTGGTGACAGCTGAAGACTGTCCAGCAGTTGAGGCAGTACGTTCTTCATTCAAGGAGAAATACTTCACTTTGGCTCCAAATCCAGTACTCTTCTATTAGACCACACTGTCTCCACTAATTTAACATCATTAATCTGGAGACAGTAATGAATGTTGTGAATTAGTCATACAGTGAACACATACAATCACACTGGGATGCTTTGTTAAATAATTATACACAGCACTTTGCATGCGCTTCTATTACCAGAACACACCATACCTTAATAATTTGTAGGTATCAGTGAGACCACATGAGTGTTAGCCCTCAAATCTTGCTCCCTTCGAGTTTCCACATGCTCCTCCAACAATTCCAGCTCCTTTCCTTTCAGAGCAAACATCCTTGAACACATGTGGGAATACCCCTAGACGGGATGTAGGGACTACAAGTCAGTCCAGGGGGTGGCTGGCTGTCAGCCTGCCTTTACTGCTCCAGGCTGCACTACCAATGCTCTTATCCCTAGTTTCAGGCTTCCTAAGGTGGTGATGCATTGCTGTGATCCAACTTATCCTTGAAGCTCCAGATTCCTTTATCCAACTGGTTAGTCAACATTTCCATTAATATCAAGTCAGCATCTTAAAATTTACTTGTCCAAAATCAAATACTTGATTTTGCCCACTGAAACCACTGTGCTTCTGTGTTTCAGTGAACAGCATAACCGTTCTCCAAAAACCTGGAAGTCATCCTTGATTCCTTTCTATTGCATCCTAGGTGTAAATACCTGAAATTACATTATTTATTTACTCATCCATTTATTTTCTGTTTCTTCCTCCTAAAATTTCAGCTCCATAAGAATAGAAAATTCATTTCATTCCTATGTGTCCAGCACCTCCAAAACTTAGGACTATAATTTGCACAGAGTAGACACTAGGTACATACATGAAAAATAAATTGGTGATGAAATTAACATCTATTTAAATTCTTTTAACTAATTCAGGATTCCACAGCCACCACCAGACTTAACAATTCTACAGAAATGCTGCCCCAAGGAGACAGATCTCCTCTAAGAAGAGATAGTTCTTGGTGGCCTTAGAATCAGGCTATCTCTATCACCACTATTTATTGAATACTAGCCACTCTCAAGATTTGCTGATGTTACAGTCAGGATCACTAACATGATGAAGATTTTCCAGCTGCTGAGCTCCAGAACTGTTTTGTCTTTATTTTAATGGCACCGTGTCCAGTGGCCTATGGTGGCATAAGCCAGCATTACTACAGCCACTATCCTAATGCCTCTGCACTTGTGAAGTACGTTATGTTCAGCTGTTAAAAGAAGCATTCCACATCAGAGATGTTTGAGCCCCAAATCATTACTGAGTCTAGTGAAACAGACCTTTGAATTGACACACAGCCGCTTTTATTCTCCCTGGACCTATACACAATCATAGCTGGGTTAGAATGGATACAGATAAAAACTTAACACTGAAAGAGGCCAGATTCCTTTCAGACTAATTCCTGCCATTCTTAAAGAGAATTCCCTTTGCCAAAGCCCTAGTGTCCATTACAATAGTCTATTTCCAGTTTAGTACAATTCATCTTTCATTCTCTCTCCCTCTTTCTCCTTCTTACTTTAACCAATATTCACAGAGCACTTACTCTATTACATACTGAGGAAACAAAGATGAATTAGAGTCTGTAATCCCAAGGTACATATATCTCCTTGGAAAAGTGGAAAAAAAATGGTTTTAGATTCATAACAAATATATATATGTTCAAGCCACAGTGGGTCACAAAGATAAGAAAGGTCAGTTCTTGGTAATTAATAAGATCTTAAATCAGGAGTAGAAACAAGTTGTTTCTGGGGATATGGTTAAGTTTTCTTCTTTAAGGTGGTAATGGAATGTTGGAGGAAAAAGAAGATACAGGTAGTTGCAGCAGCACAGGCGAAGCCATGAAGAGGCAGCCTAACTCATGACATAAAGTATTCAGTCATGTATTAAAGTATTAAATCAATCACGACAGAAAGTATTAAATCAAGTTGGACACCTGAAGACTTATCTTTGTCTTCAATTAAAAAATGTATTGGGGTGCCTGGGTGATGCAGTCAGTTAAGTGTCTGACTCTTGATTTCAGCTTAGGTCATGATCTCAAGGTTCGTGAGATCAAGCCCCACATGGGGATCTGCACTGGAGCCTGCTTGCAATTCTCTTTCTCCCTCTCTTTCTCCCCCTCCTCCACTCACACTTGTGCTTGCTTGCTCAAAATAAATAAAGAAATTTTAAGGAAAAAAAAAGGAGAAACAAAGAGCACATTTAAAAATACAGAGTATTCTATGTAAAACTACATATATATAGCCAAAAAGAATATACATGAAATGTAAGAGGATCTTTCCTATTGCAATGAAGCAACATCTATGTTTTCACTTAGAATAATAGTTATGTTTTATCTAGCGCTGATAATCAGCAGATATTATTCTCAGTGTTCTCATGTATTATTTTCAAAACTATTTCCCTGTATTTACAGATGGGGAAACTGAGGCTCAGGGAGATTAAATAATTTGCTCAAGGTCACACATCTAATAAGTGCCTAGATGGAAATCAAACTCAAGAGGATTATGGCAATTATTGTGGTATTAAGTAAATACCCAGTTTAGTTATCTATTCTACTGCTAATGCACCCTTGATTTGGAGAGACAGACAATGATATTTTAATAGTTATTATCTCTGTAGTTTAGTTTTATTTTATTCTTTACTGTTACAATAAGGAAAAATTAATATGACTATGGATCTGCCTGTTCCTAGCAGGGTGATATTGGGTAAATACCTTCTTCCCATATTTAATTTTTCCAGGCACCTGGGTGGCTCAGTCAGTTAAGCATCTGACTCTTGGTCTCAGCTCAGGTCTTGATCTCAGGGCCGTGAGCTTGAGCCCTGTGTTGGGCTCTGTGCTTGGTGTGAAGCCTACTAAAAAAACTTAAATATATGTATATGTGTGTGTGTATATATATATATATATATATATACACTTTAACGATCTTTTTGAGGATCCCATCTTGCTCTGAAATTCTGTGTCTTGTAAGACTTGACAGAGGATAGAATATTGTATTCAGAGGGCCTATATAATATTGAGATGAAAGTTCATGTTTATATATTATTTCTAGAAACATATCAAAAACCCGATTTTCTCTAGAAAATACAAAAATAAAACACACACCTTAGAGGACAAACTAGAGAAACTAAAGGGAATCATTTTGGGAGAATGGTATAGTAGAAAAAACATTTTTCTATGAAGCCAGACTGAGTTACATTTCAGGATTTGGTGCCTTCTGGCTGTGTTCAGAAAATGCTTTCCCTCTGATTCCCAATTCTCCCTCTGATTCTCCTATCATCAATGAGGCAGTTAGGAAGTGAAGAGGTTAATGTCTTGCTGTAATGTGAGGCAAACTCGATGCTACCTGGAATATCAGAATGAGAGCAGTAGGCAAAACAGGTTTATCACTTTCTGGGGGATGGAGGGAGAATGGGGAAATGTGCTGACTCCTGGATGGTAACACAACACATACCAAAGGTGCCTCATTCCAAAGACAAAGTGAGCTTTTTAATATAAAGCTTTCTAGGAGAATTTGGGGGTGCAAGGGGAAGGCTGTTTAGTGATCCCCAGGCTACATAATACCACAAGTCTTGTCCTGTGAGATCTGTATGCTTATTTGCAGAGGACTCACTTGGAGATAGTGAGCTTTTAATCACACAATCCTTCCAAATGGGAGCAGGGAGAGGTGCCCCTTTTCACTGTTCCTGATTTCTCCTCCCACAGAATGAAACCTCTTTCATGCTGCAAACCATGGTAGAGGACCTGATATGATTCCTCCCTACTGTGTCATGATGAACCATGATCTTGATGAAGAAAGTGTCTGGCAGTTACGTAGTTGAGTATACCCTAAGATCAAAGAGGAGAAAGGGATCACACTATGTTACATGATAACAAGAAAGCACTAACTTACTTTAGGGGAAAAAAATATGGATAAAGGGAACTCTCATATGCAGTGAATGAGTGAATTTATACAATTATAAATTGGTAATATCTAGTGAAGCTAAAAGTGTATATTCCCTACAACTCAGCATCTTCTTTTCTAGCAGAGAAATTCTTCCATGTATATATGAAGAGCAATTTTCAAGATTGCATGGCAGTGCTTGTTGAAAACGGAAAGAATTAGAAACAATTGAAGTGTCTGTCAAACAATAAATCGTGGGATCCAGTCACAAAATAGAATGCTATGAATATAAAACATTAGAAATAAACAAACCAAAGCAACACATATATTAGTACAGATGATGCTCTCAAACATAACGTTAAGTAAAACAAAGCAATTTTCAAAATGATATCTGTAATAGGATACCATTTATATAAAGCTTAAAATTCTGAAAAATTATATTATTTAGAGATAAATACAAGTATTGAAATATTAGAAAAGCTAACTATAAATGACAAACATTGAATTAATAATGAGACTACATTACCTCGGAGAAGGAGCAAACGTAATGGAAATACCAAGGATTTTAGAGAGAACCCCAACTATAACAAAAGCAAATATGGAATAATGTGAAAGTATGATAAAACCAGGTGCTGAGCACATGATTTTTATTATATTTTTCAGTATTGTTATTGGGGTTTTTGAATTACTTAATCCTGAAACATTAATTTAAAAAGCTTAAACACTATATACAGTACATTCAAGCTTGTGTATTTTTTAATGGCAATTTAAAAAATTGCCTTTGACAAGCGTAAAAGATGAGATGCCAATCAAATGTTAGAAACACTGAATTACCACCTCAGGATTCTGTAGCAACATATGAACCTGTAAAAGGAGATAAATCAGGGAAATTATGGGCTTCATTATCATAGAAAAATTTATTCTTAGTGAATGGAAGGAAATTTTCTCCATTTGTATGACTCACATTCCCTCTGAGTTTTACTACATATATAAACACAGGTATTTCAATTTTCTCTAACTTACCCATTTCTAAAATTGACATTTTGGTTTTTTTCAGATTATTGTTTCAAAGCTCTTTGACAAGAAAAGGTAACTTCTAAAATTGTAAGTAAAGCCAGTACATTTGTTTGGCTACTAGTAAAACCCTATGTGTGCTTTATTTCAGCAAGTAAAACTCACAGGAATGCATTCTCACCATGTCTGTCTAAGACACATTGAGGCAGTGAAGTTCGAAGGTGTTATGTTCCTGTAGATTTCTATTATAGTAAAAATCCTTGAAGCATGAGAAGTGTGTAGCCATACTGATTTTCTCCCAGCATGCGATGCAGAATTTATATACTCTATTTCACTCCCATAAAAGAAAATCTATTGCCAAAAATAATGGTCCTGCACAAATTATATATTGAAAATGATCAAATACCTCCTTTTAAAATTCCCACTTCTTATGTGACATAAAAATATGAATTAAGAAACCAGAGTTTGAACAAAAATGGTTAAAACTGTCATGCTTTTAGCATCAGTTTTTATTTGGTAAATATTTTACATAACTTGAATTAAATATAATTTTGAGACAATAATGTGTCTGTTTGATTGCATATTTTTATTAAAATGTTTTTTAAACTTTTCAGAAAGTCTTCTAAGTTATATATTTCTATAATCCATTCATTTGATTCTTCTTGTAGACTTACCATGTGCAGGATGTTAGAGACCAAGATGTTTAAGGAACACATAATTTAGCATGTGTTAAATTTATATATTCAAAGGATTTGCCAAGTACTTTTTTACTCATATATCTTATTTTATAGTAGCTCTGAAATGTAGATATTCCCATTACACTGATTTTGGCAGCTCCCCCATCAAATGGAGTTTATTTCCCATGGCTTGAATGTGAACTTTCCTTTTGATTAGTTTCGGTCAACAGAATGCAGTAGAATTGATTGTCATTTCTGAGCTCAGGCTCTAAGAAATCTTCTACTTACTTTCTCTAGGCATTCTCACCTCCATGTGGGAAAAGCTGAAACTAGCTTATTGGAGGATGAGAAATTGTGTGGAAAGAGCCAGTTGTCCTAAGGGGTCATCCTAGATCATCTTATTGCCAGCCAATTACCAAACATGGAAAGGAACCCAGCCAAGATCAGTAAAGCTGCACCCATGATAAAAGTCCTATTGCAAATGTAGAAGTAAGCCCAGCCCAGCCCAGAAGAACCACCAGGCTTACTCATAGATTTAAGAGAAATAGGACTATAAGTTAATTATAAGACTATAATTAATAACACTGGGGGTAGCTGGGTGACTCAATTGGTTAAGCGTCTGATGTCAGTTCAGGTCATGACCTTGGGGTTTGTGATTTCAAACAGGTTCACTGCTGTCAGTGCAGAGTCTGGTTTGGATCTTCTGTCGCCCTCCCCCCCTCTGCTCATCACCCACTTGCACTCTCTCAAAAATAAACAAACATTAAAAATTTGCATTTTAAAAATAAAGATACGTGGCCAGATTTCATTGTTTCTCATTGCCATGTAGTATTCCATGGTATACCACATCTTCTTGATCCATTCGTCCGTTGATGGATACTTAGGCTCCTTCCATGTTTTAGCTATTGTTGAGAGTGCTGCTATGAACATTGGAGTACATGTGCACCTATGCACCAGCATTCCTGTATCCCTTGGGTAAATTCCTAGCATGGCAAAGAGAAACAATGAAATCTGGCTACGTGTAGCAACATGGATGGACCTTGAGGGGGTTATGCTGAGTGAAATAAGTCAGGCAGAGAAGGACAAATATCATATGTTTGCACATATAGGAGGATTAGGAGGAACGTAACTGAGGAACAACGGGGAGAAGAAGGGGGGAAATGGTGGGGGAGAGGGAGAGAGGCAAACCATGAGAGACTCTTGAATGCTGACAAAAACTGAAGACTGATGGATGTGGGGGGGAGGGGGGGATGGGCATGGAGGAGGACACTTGTGGGGATGAGTGCTGGGTGTTATGTGGAAACTAATTTGACAATAAACTATTTGTATAAAAAAATATAAAAATAAAGATACTGACTGTATATTTGAAAGTTGCTAAGAATAAATCTTAAAAGTTCTCATTTTCTTAAAAAAAAAGCATTGAGAAATGCTTATTTCTTAAGCCACAGGATTTTGGAGTGATTTGTTACACAGCAATAGTTAACTGACACTCTGATCTTTAAAAAGTGATAAAATTTATATTAGAGGTGAATATTGAATCACACCTGTAAAAGCTCATGTTCTTTCCATACACTGCAAGGGATATAAATGATGGAGAAGTGTTATGAACTAAAGGAATATAGCTATTCCAAAGAGGGAAAAGTAACTTTGATTGCCATGATTAAGAAACCTATTATAAGGAAGATATTCTTTGGATTGTCCCCTTAAAAGCCAGAGAAAGAGACTTGCATTTGGAACTAAGATACAAAATCAGGAAGATGAAAATCACATTCAAAGACTGGCCAATGAGGCTGTTACCCACAAAGCACAGTTGTCAGAAAAGAGCATTGGGAGATAAGGGCCCCCAAGTGGTTTTTATTCAACCTACTTCTTTTTTTCATTCATATGGAAAGAAATTTTTGTTAGTTTATAGGCAGAAATAATAATTGGTTGAGTTTTTTTTATTACTTTGATTATAATTTCATCATGTCTTGAATTGAAATATACAAACGTCAAAGTGAAATCTGTAATAAAAAATAGGTGCTTAGAGAGGAAAATATATTTACACTTTTAAATGACCTCAATATAAATGAAAGGTTATAGATGTTAGAGAGACAACACTGGATGTGAAATTCAGCTTAGACATTTACTGCATGGACCTGAACAACACACCTAACATCTCTGAGTCCTTTTTTCCTAACATGCACAATGGGGACAACGAATATGTATTTCATAGGATTGTTCGGAAAATTAGATGTAAGGTATATAGAAATGTCTAGCACATAGTAGGCACTTGGTACATAGTTATTTTTACAAAATTTCATAACTTAAAAAAATTTCAACATTTCATACATTAAAAAAAAAAAATCCCTGGAGTGTCTGGGTGGATCAGTGGGTTAAGTATCCCACTCTTGACTTCAGCTCAGGTCATGGCCTCACAGTCTCACAATTTGTGAGTTCAAGCCCCACATCGAGCTCTGTGCTGACAGTGTAGTGTCTGCTTAGGATTCTCTTTGCCTCTCTCTCTCTGACCCTCCCCACCCCACCGCCACTTGTGAATACATGCACATGTTCTCTTTCTCTCTCAAAAAATAAACCTAAAAATATAAAATCTTACACAAAAATAAATCCCCTTAGAATAAAAGTGTCAATAGTGATCTTAAAGACGGACACAATCATGAATAATCTCAGTTGTCCTCTTAAGTGCAGGGACTCTTCATATTTTACTTATATGACTTTAGATTATATGTCAAATAGAAATACTTACATTACTATGCAATTATGGAGCCTGCAAAAACTCAGCTTAAGCCCTCCTTCCTCTACAAGATGAAATGCAAAATGATATATATTATGTTCTAACATCAGAAAATACTGAATTGGTGATTTTGTGTTAAGAATAAAGTGTATTATGAGTCCCTATTATACATACTTGAAGAATGAACCAGCAGATTGGAAAGGGATAAATTAGGGGGGGATCACTTTCCCCTTAGGGAAAAGCTTAGAGGATTCTCAGCTGTCCTTGAAAACTTGTCATTGTCTTAAGAGTTCTTACATCGGGGGCTGCAATCTAAAAAGGGATAATGAGTTCACACACCAACAATCACATATGGAACAAAACTAATGTGATGACTTACTAAAGAAGTAAAATCCAGTGCTGTATCTTTTCACAACTATTAGCAAATACACGAGTTTGTGTTGAAACTAGTGCATGAATGCATACCACTGAGAGCATAAATTATAGTCATCTTTTGAAAACAAAGTAGCAAAACCTCGAAAATTTTCAAGTTTTTTTGACCTGCTGTTGCTAGTGTTGACACTCAGTATTATTTTAAGGAAAAAGTAAAAAAATCACATGCAAAAGTACTCATTCTTAACTTCTTTGTAACAGTGACAACCTGAAAGCAGTTTAATATCTGAAAACTAAGAACTGGTTCAGTAAATAGTAGAATATCAATTTGTAGACTAGAAACCATGCATTAAAAAGTCCTATTGTGGGGGCGCCTGGGTGGGTCACTTGGTTAGGCGTCTGACTGCATCTCAGGTCATGATCTCATGGTTTGTGAGTTTGAACCCACATTGGGCCCTGTGCTGACAGCTCAGAGCCTGGAGCCTGCTTCGGATTCTGTGTCTCCCTGCTTTCTGCCCCTCCCCCGCTTGCGTGTGCGCGCTCGCTCTCTCTCAAAAATAAATGAATATTTAAAAAGTATTATTGTGAAGAAGAGCAACATATAAAAATGTTTATAACATACTATCATGTGAAAAAAACATTAAAATGTACACTATCCGTATAAACACCTAAAATTGTTTTCCTTTGATCAGGAGAACACAAAATGTGAAAACACAGGATTTGTTAGTGAGGTGGGATTGTAAGAGATTTTTCTTTTAATTTATTTCTTCCATTATTGGTATAATGCCTTTAGCGCTACAAATAGAAGACAGAATTAGAGATTACTAAAATGGAACTAATTACTCCTCTGTTAGATCTTAGAGGCACCTATAAGTTGATTCTTTACAGTTTACCAATATCAGCGTAATTTCCTATTTCCAGAAATGCTTCATCTCCTTTCTTCAACAGATTCAATTATATGTTCTTGTAGCTGTAAATTGGCATCAACCTGAAATAAATACTATAAGAATAATAGGCTTGAATTTATGTAGTCTGCATTGTGTAGAGTTTAAAATGAATGATGAAACAATTACTTACCTCAACACTTCACTACATCTTGGATTGGGAAAAAGGAAAAAAAGAATTCTTGAAAATGGTATTTTCAATATCTTGTGGGTTATGTTTTGGAAAAATGAGAACACCATTTGTTAGCTGTATGAATTTTAGCTAATTACATCATTCACATTCCACATTAAGTTATACAATTCTTTTCTTCTAAATTTTTTAAAAAATTATTTATTTTGAGAGACTGAGTGAGAGAGTGAGAGAGAGAAAGAGAGAGAGAGAGAGAGAGAGCAGGGGAGAGGCAGAAAGAAAGGGACAGAGAGAATCCCAAGCAGGCTTAACACTTTGCATTGACCCTGACATGGGGCTTGAACTTACAAATGTGAGATCATGACCTAAGCCAAAATCAAGAGTCAGATGCTTAACTGACTGAGCCACTCAGACACCCTTACAATTCTTTATATGAGAAATATAGACCTCTTTCTTTTTCTATTTACCTCACAGAAGGAACCATCATAATATTGAACATTGGAAAGCGTTATTTTTGTGTGCTGAATGCTGACTTTTAGGAGATTTCGATCCAAAAGCTAGCACTGACTTCTAAAAGAGATATTACCTGCTTTGAGCTTCAATGAGCTTATTTGTAAGCTGATAGTAATTTCTCTCTTTCCTCTGCTTCTCAGGAAAAGTTATAACAAATGATAAATTAATGAAAAGAACTATGAATTCACCGGAACATATAAAAAAACAAAATTGTATTTGCTACCCTTTAGAGAGGTATTAATAAATACTGGAAATAGTCTATTACATAAAGAAAAAAAATTACATCATTCTATTCTACATATCAATTCCTTGGTCATGCAATAAATATTTCTTTGGGGTCTACAGTCCCTGTGCTAGATACATGCAATACGGCCATAAAAATGGCAAAGATCTTGTTCCACAGTCCAACAGGAAGGCAGAAAAGTGAACAGGCAACAACAGTACAGTTTGACAAACCTTATGGTAGGGTACTATGGCAGTGCTATGGATTGAATGTGTCTATGCTCTCAAAATTCATATGTTGACTTCCTGACCACCAATGTGATAGTATTTAGAGGTGGGTCCTTTAGGAAGTAATTAGGTTTACATGAGATCATAGGAGCAGAAACCCCATGATGGGAGCTAGAACTAAGATGGAAATTGGTACCAAGAAGTGGGGTTCCACTGGAATGAATACCTAAAAGTGTAGAAGTGACTTTGGAAGTAGATAGTGGGCAGAGGCTAGCAGAGTTTTGAAGTAAATGCTAGAAAAATCCAATATTGCTATAAAAGGATTTTGAAAGGCAATTAAAGTTACTCTGGTGAGGGCTCAGGGAAAGAGGAAAGCTATAGAGGAAGCTTCTATCTTCTGAAAAATACATTAATAATCATGTACAGAATGTTGGTATAAATACAGATGGTAAAGGCCATTCTGATGAGGTCTCAGATGGAGATGAGGAACATGTTACTGGACAATTGAGAAAAGCAATTCCTGTTATAAAGTAGCAAAGAACTTCACTGAATTGTGTTTGTATCCTAGTATTTTCTGGAAGATTTAGCTGAGATTTCTAATCAAAGTATTGAAGGAGTGGCTTGGTTCCTCCTGACTCCTTATATTAAAATATTACAGGAGAGAGATAAATTGAAGATGGAATTGTTTTAGCAAAAATAAATCAGGATGTGGAGCTTTGTAAAATTCTCAGCCTCTCCATATTACAAAACAAACAAACAAACAAACAAACAAACAAATAAGAACACCAAGGGTTTGTCACCTTTGTTAAGATTAAATGTGGGCATGAACCATAGATCTTATTAGTCATCTTAAGAAAAGAATCCAAGAATAGAGATGATATGGGGCACCTGGGTGACTCACTTGGTTAAGCATCTGACTTCAGCTCAGGTCAAGATCTTGTAGTTCGTGAATTTGAGCCCCACTTCAGGTTCTGTGCTGACAGCTCTGAGCCTGGAGCCAGCTTCAGATTCTGTGTCTTCTTTTTTCTCTCTTCCCCCACTCATGCTCTGTCTCTTCATCTCTCTCAAAGATAAACATTAAAAAAAAAAAAAAACTAAAAGAAAAATAAATGAATCAGGATGACATTATACCAGAGAAGACACCACCAATTTGAATTTAGGAGGACAGAGAAAGTGGGATGAAATGAAGGAAAGTTGCTGGACTTCTTAACCCTATAGGACTAGACCATAGAGCTACTTAGCTGTGAGCTTGTGCTGTCCTTCAAAAAAAGAGAGAAAGACTCCAAGGGTGATCCAGAGATCATTAGAGTGACCACCTCAACAGGCCAGATGGCTTCCAATAAAATGCTTGTTGCCACCCCAGTGATTCTGAAGGACAGAAATGCAAACAAAAGAGGATTATTTTTGAGCCTTAAGGTTTAATGGGGTTTGCCTTGTGGGGTTTTGGACGTAACTTGAAATCTGTCACTCTTTTCTTCCTTCCCCTTTCTCCCTTTTGGAATGGGAATGTCTGTCCTATGCCTGCCCCATCATTGCTGATACATATTTTTTTAATGTTTTATTTATTTCTGAGAGAGAGAGACAGTGTGAACAGGGGAGGGTCAGAGAGAGAGGGAGACCCAGAATCCGAAGCAGGCTCCTGGCTCTGAGCTGGCTGTCAGCACAGAGCCCGACGTGGGGCTCGAACCTACGAACCGTGAGATCATGACCTGAGCCGAAGTCGGACGCTTAACCAACTGAGCCACCCAGGCACCCGCATTGCTGGTATTTTGAAATATGATTGGCTTCTATGTATAGACCTTCTATGCTATGATCTTGTTAAACTCAATTATTAGAGCTACTTTTGTGGATTATTTGGAATTTTCTAAATAAAACAGCATGTCTTTTGTGAATACATTTCTTCTACCAATTTTTCTACCCTATCAGTCTTTACTTCTATTTCTTGCTTTTTCTGCACTAGTCAGAACTTACAGTTTCATGTTGATTAGGGGTAAAGGAGAGTACATCTTTGCCTTCTCAATCTTAGAGGAAAATCATTCAGTCTCTTACCATTTAGTATGATGGTAGCTACAGGTTTAAATTTTGATGTTGTTTATCCTGTAAGGAAATTCTTTTCTTTTTTAAGTTTATTTATTATTTTTAGAGAAAGAGACAGAGTAAGTGGGAGAGGGGCAGAGAGAGGGAGAAAGAGAATCCAAGGCAGGCTCTGCACTGTCAGCACAGAGCCCGACGCAGGGCTCAAACTCACAAACCATGAGATCATGACCTGAGCCAAAGACGGATGCTTAACCAGCTGAGCCACCGAGGTGCTCCAGGAAATTACCTTCTTTTCCATTTTTTAAAAGATTTAATTTTAAATCATCTCTATACCCAATGTAGTGCTTGAACCCACAATCCCGAGATTAAGTCATACATTTTGCTGACTGAACTAGCCAGGCGCCTCTATTCCTAGATTTTCATTGAATGTTAAAGTTTGGCAAATACATTTTCTACTGAGATAATCAGATAGGTTTTCTTAGTCCATTTACATGATCACTTAATTGCACATGATGTCTTATCCTTTTTACCAATGTTTATGGATATTTCATATATTGTTAGATTTCCTAATGTTTTGTAGTCTTCAGATAGCAGGTCTGATACTGGAATTTGTACTGGAGCAACCAAATTGTTAGTTTTCCATTAAAGAAATTCTTTTAATTTCTTAAGAGTCCAGTAATATTTTAAAGAGCATATATACATACATCTTATCTTGTTTAGTACTTAGAAGGCCCTTCAGAATATCTTGATTCCAGAGGGTTATAAATAGAAGTCTCCTGATCAGTTGAGTCAGAAGTACAACCCTGCCACATTTTGATAAGAAAGCTGAGAATAAAGATGATTTATAATCTGCTTACAATCCTCTAGCTAAGAAGTATTATACATAGGATAATACTTCCATATCTGCATCAATGTCCACACTGCTTTCATAAAACGATCTCCCCATCTTTTGTAGGGTACATATAATGGGAAATATGAAGTCTTAAGACATTCTTCATTCTTGCATGTGTTTTTACGCTATCTTATTTGCAGGAAATCACTTGTTGATTTTATTAGGACATCAGAATATTTTGTCTGAGCACTCAACCATAGCTATTACTTTTACCTCTGCTTACTCTTTCTTTTATTCTAACCATACTTAGATTTGCAAGAACAAGAGTTTCTACTTCTTTGTCAGGATTCTGTGGCTTCTGTATTCTGGTTGTAGTCATTTATGTGTTCAGCAATTAGAGAATATAGATTTGGTTTCATCAAACCTATCCTGAAATCACTAGTACTTCCCTGTAATTGGAGTACATTAACATTAAATACATTAATTTGAAGGCCAGGATGAAAGATTTTTAGCCAAAGTTTTTTCTCCTCATACCCATTTTGTCATTCAAACATTTGAGCATGTTGCATTATTGTGTGCTATTTTTTTTTAAAAAAAGTAATAAAAATCCACACCTAATTTGACATGATTTCTTTGTCAGTTAATAAGAACACATTATACAGTTTAATGAATCTGCAAACTAAATAATGGTTGTAGTGGGTGTGAAAATAGGGATATTTAAATGCATAAGGAAATTTAGCACACATCCCAGTGGCCATGTAAATAGACTTCTGATTCTTTTATAAATTGCAAATACTTTCTTATGCAGAAACACACTGAAAAATATAGTCCTGCATCCATACATAGAGCTCATTATCATACCTCAGAATGCTTACTGCATGTCTATTATCCACTTAAAAGCTTCATTAAAACAGCCACTCTGTTTCAGCAGCAGCCAAAGTAAAAAACTAAGCCTCATTTGTCACTATTTATCCCCAGCGATTAAAGACAGCTGTATTGATGAGGTGTATTTAAGATTACATCTTCAGTTATTTTGATAAAAAGCTTTCAAATGTGACCTTGTGTCATGTAAAATCAGTATTCAAAAGCTCATTATCAGCATAAATCTAGAATAGACAGAGCCAAGAGGAATGTACATGAAGAAAAATGATTGTGGGTAATGGACATTTTGTAGATTGTACTGTTAACTCGCTATAAGAAACTTAAGCCTTTTGGTGTAATAGTTATTTATTGTTATTTACGATGTATGTGTGCACTGATATCTAACATGTTCAATGCTTTACCTGAAAATAAAATAATTAACAAGATAATGCAATGCTGAGAAATAGAAATTGATCTCCAGCTTAAGACCCAGTAAAGAAAACATAATACAGAGGCTACTGATATTCAGAATGTGTCACACAGACAATACATTTTGAAACCTGTGGTTTTAAAAGGCCGTGATAGTCTCTTTTCTTCATTTGGCTCCATCTCTCCTTTATTTGGATACCATGGACCATTGTTTCACAATTGCTGTGTGGCCTTTAAATGGGCAGATGGGAGCAATACACACAAATCAGAATGTGTTAGATTAAGCTTCTAGAATGAATATGAGAAGAGTGATAAGTCATATGGAGATCAAATAATTATTTGTATGCACTATGCCTGATCTTTGGATGAATGACATGAGACAGACTGTGTGGTATCTATTTAGATGAGCTCAGATCTAACCCTCAGGTATGCACATGTGCTTTCCCATGTTTAAATATAAAAAATGTATTACTATCTTGATCCATTCCTCTGTGTCTTTATGCAAATACAATTATTGGGAATTCAATGCACTTATTTTTCAGCAATATATTTTTTCAGAATGAGTGTTGAAAGAACCTCCCTAGAACTAAAGATGCATGTCACTATTTAAATGTTGCCTTTAAGCATTTCTGTCTCTTTCTTTTAATTTTTTTATTTTTTAAATTTGGAAGAAAGCTACCATCTTGCTTTTTCTTGATTTCTGGATGCAGCAGATGCTGGTCATCTATAAACCATGATCCTTATCTACACACCTCTTCCTCCTTTTATTTAAAAAAGCCTGATTTTATTTGGTGGGTAGCATGCTAAGTTCATAAAACTAAGCATGAGTAGTCTATGCTAGTCATTTCCCTATGTTAGTGGATGGTGAAGGAGTGAACATGTAACCTGGTCCTGGTCAATAATGTGCTTGGAAGGGTGAGGCCCCTACCAGGGAATTTGTCCCCTGATAAGAGGAAAGAAGGCAAGGTGCCTCTTTCCTGCTTCAAAGGGATTTTGTGGGGACCTGATGCCATGCTGGAGCAATGTTATTATCATGTCCCCTCCATGTTAGTGAAGTGGATGGATTGGAGGAAAGAAGATTCATTAATGATTAAAAAGTTGTTCTGGGAGTCTTAACCAAAGAAATGGCAGTGGGGACAGAGAGGATGGAATAGGTTCCAGAGATATCTGAGACATAAAATGGACAGGAATTGGTGATGGATTTGATGGGAGTGAGAAAGCAGGAGTTGTTGAAGATGACATGAAATTTCTGCCTTGGAAACCCGGGAGTGGTAGTTCTATTAACCAGGAAGGTAAGATATAAGATCCAATAAGCCTTTAAATGTCAAGGTAGTGTTCTCCAGAAAATAGTTAAGCAAGGATCTCAGCTCAGGTAATATTATAAGGATTAGAGCTAGAGGTATAAATTTGGAATCACTAGTTTATATATATTTGTAAAAGTCATGGATATAAATGAAGTGAAAAGAAATGGGAATCTTCTTTAAGTGATTCTTTATTATAATTCCTTCCTGCTTGTTATTTTTTTTCTATCTTTGTGTGTCAAAAATCCTAATCCATTTCTCATATATCCAACTGCCACTGAATATCTTTTTACTCATCAACCTAATAGGCACAGAATATATCTAAAGTCAAACTTGTACTTTTACCAAATCTAATCCCTCTTCTATTTTTTTTATCTCCAAGAAAAATAAAAGTTTCCTCTCAATCACAGAATTTGTGAGTTACTTAGAATTCTTTTTATTTTGTTATTCTGTATTTAATCAGTCATTCTACTTCCTTAGTGTATCTTCAGCTTATTACTCTTTCTCCATTTCATTGACTAGTTTAGCTAATAAAAATAGCATTTATTGGCTGGATTATGGAGACAGTCTCCAACTTACTTCTAGTTCTGGCCCTTCCTCCATCCCAATGGTTGTTGGAGTGGAAAGTTTAAAGTGCAAAGCTAATTGTGAAATCTCTCTGCCTAAAATCTCTCAGTGGCCATTACTGTCATTCAGGATAAAATTTAAATTTCTTAGCTTGACATACCAGACATTTCACTGTCTTCCAATTCACTGCACACTTACCTTTCCTCCCTTTATTTTTCCCTTGTGTACTATTCATTTTTTAATGCTGGCACGAAGAATTACTACAAATTTAGAGGCACGTGGGTGGCTCAGTCAGGTAAGGGTCCAGCTGTGGCTCAGGTCATTATATCACAGTTCATGAGTTAGAGCCCTGCATTGGGCTCTCTATTGTCTGCATAGAGCCCACTTTGGATCCTCTGTCCTCTCTCTCTCTGCCCCTCCCCCACTTGCTCATTCTCTTTCTCAAAATAAATGCACATTAAGAAAAAAAAAAGAACTACTACAAATGTAGTGGCTTAAAACAACACAAATTCATCATCTTACAATCTCTCTCTGTCGCCCTCTCCCTATCTCCCCCCACCCTGCCAGCTCATGCTCTCTCTCTCTCTCTCTCTCTAAAATAAACATTAACAACAAAAAAAATTACTACAAATGTAGTGGCTTAAAACAACACATAATTATTGTCTTACAATTTCTGAAGGTCAGAAGTCCAAAATAGGTCAGAAGCGCACGTTTCTTCCGGAGGCTCAAAGTAGAATCCGTTTACTTGACTTTGCTAGCTCCTAGATGCCACCTGCATTCCTGGGTTTATGACCCATTCCTCCATCTTCAAACACAGCAGTATGCTTTCTTCACATCTTGATTCTCTCTGGCCTCTGGTTCTGGTCATCTTCTCTGACCTTCCCTTTTCTTCCTCTTTATTTTTTTCTTTTTACCTTTTAATCACCTTGTGATTTGATTGGACCTACCTGAATAACCCAGGATACTCCCCTCATCTGAAGATCCTTAACTTAATCACATCTTCAAAGTCCCTTCTGCCACATAAGGTATATTCTGGTGAGTAAGATGGAGGTGACAGCCAACAGACACATGAAAAGACGTTCATCATCACTTATCATCAGGGAAATGCAAATCAAAACTACAATGAGATATCACCTCATACCTTTCAGAATAGCTAGAATCAACAACGCAAGAAACAACAGGTGTTGGCAAGGCTGTGGAGAAAGGAGAACCCTCTTACATTGTTGGTGGGAATGCAAACTGTGGAAAACAGTATGGAGGGTCCTCAAAAAGTTAAAAATAGAACTACCTTATGATCCAGCAATTGTATTACTGGGTAGTTACCCAAAGAATACAAGAACACTATTTAAAGTTATACATGCACCCCTATGTTTGTAGCAGCATTATTTACAATAGCCAAGATGTAGCTGAAGTGTCCATCAATTGAAGAATGTATAAAGAAGACGTGGTATACACAATGGAATGTTATTCAGCCATAAAAAAAGAAAGAAATCTTTCCATTTGCAAGACACTAGAGTTTATAATGAATATATTCTACATATACTCGTATATATATTCGTAATGCTAAGTGAAATAAGTCAGTCAGAAAGACAAATACCATATGATTCCACTCATATGTGGACTAAGAAACAAAACAAACAAGCAAAGGGGAAAAAATAAGAGAGAAAAAGACAAAGCAAGAAACTGTCTCTTAATTATAGGAAACAAACTGATGGCTGGGAGGAGGGGATGGGTCAAATATGGGATGGGGATTAAGGCACGCATTCATTGTGATGAGCACAGGGTGATGTATGGGACTGATGAATCACTATATTGTACACCTGAAATTAATATAACACTGTGTGTTAATAAACTGGAATTAAAATTAAAACTTAAATAAATTAAAAAATAAATAAAAGAGATAGGTATAACAATATTCTGCTACCACAAATACATCTTACAGTAGCTATTAGAAACCATATTGTTGCCTTTTCCTGGAATGCCATTCCCCTCATTGCTGTTTCACCTAACTTCAGGTATTTCTAAGAAAGAATGCTCAACTTCAGGTTTCAACTCCCTTTCCTTGTGGAAAATCACAGGCAATAAGAAGAGTAAGACACAGAGATACATACTCTAAACACATATTCTAGATAATTTCTCTAAGTCTAAGGTAAAACATAGGAACATGGAAATGGGTAGTGGGGTAGCACCTAATGTAAAAGAATGAAAAATTTCAAATTTAAGAGTTTGCAGAGAGATACCAGGAGAACAAGATGATTTCTTTCTCCTTAGCATTCTGGAAAGGCCTAAAGAATCAGAAGCACAAAAGGTCAGGAGGGATGAAGTGGGTAGAGTAAATGAAAACATTTATGAAAATGTTATGAAGAGCTTCCTCTACACCCTGTAGGAGACAAGGAAATATTGTTACTGAAGAAACAGATTCAGAGAGTCTCTGAGTGAGTGCAGGAGTCTCAGTGGTGGATCTCACAGAGAAGACTTTAAGCCAAGCATGAACAACTGAATTGCCTTGCTCAGTTGTTTAGCAGATGCTAGAGCTAATTTGGGCACAGACAAAACTGATCAGCCCTGTGTAAGCTTGGCCCATTCACACTCCTCTAATTTCACCAGTGTCCCAGTCAGTAATTGTCCTCAGTATGTCTGTTTCCCACTCATCTTTGGCTTGTAAGTTTTCTTCGTAGAATTAAAAAAATATATGAGCAAAGAGAAATTGGTATGTATAACTCTTCATAGAAAAACTCATTCACTGAATCTGTATACCAAAGGGTAGTGTTATATACAGTCATATCATAGAGTTAAAAACGAAAACTAAAAGCATCACACTAAAGACGTGGTTTTCAAATTATTTTTCAAAACCATTTCATGTGAAGTAGATACATAAAGACAGCTTCTGGCTGAAGTAGAGACAGAACCATAACTGGAGGGAGGAAAAGAGCCACACGATATTCATAAGAGATGCCTTTTAGTACTTGTAATTATTAAGATAAAAAGACATTAGAGTTTGCAGTGTGAAAGAGGCAATGGAAACATCAGTAGTCAGACAATGAGACACTTGCAGAAAAGTCATCAAAGGGTGGTAACTTTTTATGTGCTTCATTCTTCAGCAAGTAAAGGCCCAGCGTTCCATCAGAGGATTGCTTTTCAGGGCCATGGCTCCCATGCTGCGCTGTAGTCCGCAGCAACTGGCTTCAATAAAATCCACTCGGTGCTTTTCCTTTCTTTTCAAACAACTCTATACAACCTGGAGTTGCTTGATGTTGAGATTTACCATTGGGCTTTTGACACTTTTATCTGATGATGTTGCTTCGTCACTGGTGAATCCACTGCTGGCAACCTCAATCGGGTGAAAGCATAATCGGTGACAAATCTAAATTACTGAAGATTTAAAACCCACTTGTTTTACTTTGAAGGAAACTAAGATGATAGAATATGAAAATGTAGGTAAAGAGAATGCTTTAGGGAAATAGTTTCAATGAATAAATAAAAACAATTGTAATTAGCCTATTACCCCAGGTACATGCAAATAATGCTTCTAAAGTGCTCAAGGTTACTTGAAAGTAATTTCTTCTTTGAATTCGTTATAAACTTTAAGCATTCTGTTCACAATGGTTTTCCTCTATTAATTTGCTTAATAAACCATTTCTTCATCATTAGCACAAAGGTAAACTGCAATGTAATTAAGAAAATTTCCGAATTACGGTGCTCTATATAAGTGAATTTCATTTTGCTAGGGTGTAAACTTGATGTCAGAAATGGACAGGGGCTACCACTAAACTTACATTACGTCTATCTGATCTCCAAGAACTAGCATATGTATCCATTCTAGTTAAAATAATCTTGCTTGTAAGACTGCTTTGGACACGAAATCAAAAGACAGTGTCCACATCTAAAGCTTCTGTATCTCATAGTTCCACCCAGTGTGGGAGGAGAATCCTGTGACATATTAAAGCAGAAGAGTGAGTCCCAGGGAAAGCAGACTCCGGAGTTTAGTAGTGATATTAAGGGCACTATTGGGTGGGTGGAGCTGCCAAGTAGAATCAGCTCCTGTAACAGATGCTCTCAGTTTAAAGAAGTAAATGCAAGACTATAAGAGAAATAACTTTTCAGCACAGAAGCCTAGAGGCCCTTGAGAATAGATGATGCCAGAAAAATGTGAGATTATCATGCCTACCAGAGTATATTAATACTATAAATATAGATAATTTCCTGAGGAAGAAGATCCTTGAAAAGATGCTGCATATCACGTTAAAAGAGCAGACACAGAGTGGTAAGCAAGCTTAGATTCCTGCCCTGCTCCCTTCCTCAGGGTACTGAAACAAGACTGGGATGTCTCCTAGGTATGTTGGATTCAAATGGGTCCCACACTAAGTATGCTAATTTTTTTCTCATGTTTATTTCTTTTTCCAGACTCTCCATTTACATTAAAGTGAGAGATAGCCATCCAGTAGCTCAAGAGCTGAATGATCAGATTGATTCCTTCATTCAACAAATATTCATTACACAACTCTGAAGTGCTGGGCACTGTTCTAATCATTTAGGATACATTAGTGGGCAAAATAGACAAACATTCCTCCTTTCCTGGATCTTACATGCTAGTGAGGGTGAGTAGTATGGACAGTAAGCAACAAATATAACAAATGAATAATTTATATAGTGTATTAATGATTACTATAGGAAACCAGTAGATCAAATAAGGAGGGGAAGAGTCAGGATTGTGGTAAGGAATGGCAGGAAGAGTGGGAGGCAATTTTAAATTGAGTGGTCAGGGTAGGCTGAAATCGAACAAAACTCAATCATACTTCCTGCTTCTCTTTCTCACCATACCTAACGGAGTTAAATTCTACCCATCCTTCAATGCCCCTGTTTAGAAGTCATCTTCTCTGTGATGTCTCCCTGATTCTCTCAATATTCCTTAAACATTCTCTCCTTGACATTCCCACATGTGGCTGTACTGTTGCTCACCCCATCCGCCTCTAAGCAGAAAGGTCCTGTGCTTGTGCACAGATGCAATTTGGCAGGTTCCCACCTTGAGTGCTTGCATCTATGACTCTCTGCCTTAGGGCTTTCTCCAGTGCCAGTGCTCAGAAAGTAAGGAAGCCCAGAAGTGCTGGGGATTTCACACCTCCCAGGGATAATCCTCGCACAAGGAGAGAAGTGAGTGGGTAGGTAACTGTTCTAGCTTCCCTATCCGATAGTAGAGTAATTTTGAAGTGCATTCCACACAATTCCTCAGAGGCTCCCAGTGAGATTAAGTACCAGTAGCTCTTAGTATTTGTTTATTAATGCACCATTTACAGAGATTTTGCCCTTCCCTGTCTCCCTTTGCATTCTTTTACATGTGCTTTCTGTGCTCACCTTATAAATAACCTATCCAACCCAAATCCTTCAGGGGAATCTAAATTCAGATACCTTAGCATATCAATTTTGAACTCCTGTGGTTTTATTGGATTTTTCCTTATATCATTTATGAACATTTGCCTCTTTTACTAACTTGTGAGTTCTTCATTTTATATCCTAAAAATTCTATATTGCTAAACATAGCTTTTGACCCTTAATCCCAAATATTAGGCTACCTATATATTTGGTAAAGTTTGCCTGGCTTTAGTTAATCAACTACCTGATTCAAATCCTGGCTCTATCATTTGACAACTGTATTTGTGGGCACTGTTATGTGCCTCAAATTTCTCATTCATAAACTGGAGATAAAAATACCTAAGTCATGGGATTAGGGGGTTATTCTCAGGGTAAAATAAGAAAATGTACACAAGGGTCCTAACGTAGTGCCTGACACATATTAGGCGCTCATTCAATGTAAGTCCTTTCCTGCCCCCTGCCTTTCTCTCTCTTGCTAAATTCAACATTTTAAAATAAAGGAACTGTGTCTTTTAAGACCAATTTTGACCTAAGCATATGTAATACTAAATATAATGCATTAATTGCAAACAAACTGAAACATATATAGTAGAAGTTCAAGTCTCTTTAAAATATTAACATGATAAATCAGAGGCATTTCATTGGAGTAAGATGTGGAACTATATACTAATGCATGGTTCTGTATTTTTCTCCTGTCTCTTTTAATTCAATAAAGAAGTTGGCGTCATGTATGGCAAGACTCCGTTTATCTCTTTAAAGTGTCTGATATATATTGTAGAAATATACTGCCATAAAATAACCACTTTGGCCAATTAGTTACCTGGCAGGTATGTGCAAAAAAGTACTACATTATTTGTAGCAAGTTTTTGCCAATCAAAAAATGTGTTAATCATTAGATACGCATTTTTTCCTATTCTATGTTTTAAGATAGTGATTTGAGGACAGAGACCCAACTATTTTTATTTTAATTTTTAATCTTTATTTATTTTTGAGAGAGAGAGAGAGAGAGACAGAGTGCCAGTAGGGGGAGGAACAGAGAGAGAGGGAGACACAGAATCCAAAGCAGGTTTCAGACTCTGAGCTGTCAGAACAGAGCCCAACGTGGGGCTTGAAATGGGGACTTGTGAGTACATGACCTGAGCCGAAGTCGGACACTTAACCGACTGAGCGATCCAGGCCTCCCATGAGACCCAACTATTTTAAGTGTGGTGCCTTGTAAATTATAATAAAATATTACTTATAATATTTTACTTATAATAATTACTTATATCACTAATAACTACAGATAGTGAAATATTTTCAGCATTTCAGTTTAAGAATTATTTCCTGCATATGCAAATGCCTGTGTCAGGTGCTTAAAGCTTACAGAGAAGAGTAAGAGTAGGGGGAAGATTAAGGATTATACATAATCGGATAGGGTCAAGTTGGGTGATGAAAGATGTATGAACTCATAGGTTCAAATGAGAGAAGGATAAGGACCATTTCAGCAATCAGGAAACCTTCATGAGAAGATAATATCTGAGATGAACATGTTCTAAGGATGGTAGCGTGCAGAAGTGAACAGAGGGTATTTCTGAAATGTGGGGCAGCCTACACAAAGATGTGGCCAAGGGAAATAAAAAATATTTTCAAAACGAGATTGTGGTCTTTCAATGTAGTTAAAAAAATGAAGTGTACTGGAATATTGGAATAGAATGTAGTAGGCAGAGGTGGGAGAAAGGAGAGAGGCCATAAGGTGAAGGGTCATGAAAATGATAGGAGAGAGAGAGAGAGAGAGAAACAGAGAGAGAGGGAGGGAGATTTGCATCAAATGGAAATGCAAGTAACTGAAAATGCTCCCATAATTCATTTAAACAATAAACAGAATTTATTACCTCGCACAGTCAGAAAACCACCTTCCTTTTGGATGCAGGGTGTCCCAGGTTTGGTTGATTCAGTATCTCAATGATTTAATCAAAGAATCAAGTTCTTTTCATCTTTCTTTCTGCTGAAGCCAGGACATCAGCTTCATCTCCTGCTAGCCACCTCATCATCACAGGTTGCCCACTGTGGCTCTAGGCATCAAATATCCAGACAAGGCAGTAGAATAAGAACTGTCTTTATATGTGTATAGAAACATCTTTCAGAAATCGCTCTCCCTGAAGCAGCTACCTCTCACATTTCACAGACTAAAATTAGATCACATGCTCCTTCTGAAAGCAATAACCAAGAAAAGGAATGGGAACGTTCATGTTGGCTAAGATGACTCAATTTATATCACTGAATTATGTCGATGGAGTGGATGTCAGAAAAAAAAAGTTTTTCTTCCAGAAAGAAGAAAGGCATGACAATACCCATGGAAGTGAAGGTGACCACATATCCTAGCTTGCCTGTTGAGTTCTGGTCCATACCTGCCGTCCCAGTGTAATTAATGATAGTGCCCTTTCACTTTTAAAGTGTCCTGTTTGGACAATAAATTATATGGTCACTGCAGCTAAAACAAATCATTACAGACATTTAAAGATTTGAGTGTGAGAGCTATAATGTAGAGTAATCAATTAGTAAATAATATGATAAAAAAAAGCACTCACAGGTAAAAATGAGGAGAGTGGTTACAAGATGACTAAAATAGTTCAAACAAAAATATCTGAACTAGTATGCTGGCAACGGGAATGGAAAGAAAGAGGCAAAGTGTCCTTACAGAAGCAATAATTTAAAATTGGCATCTGTTGATATAAGACATTACAGTAAGGGAGTAGAATAAAAGGTGAAAAACTTTAAATACTTAAATTCACATTACTGAGAGGATACATTGTTCAAATGGAAGCAGTAAAGCCAGAAAGACTCGCTTCAGTGGGTAGAATGATGAGTTCAGTTTTGATATGCTGAGTTTAGTTCTGTTGGCAAAATTAGGTAGAAATATAAGAAGGTATATTAGGGTTAGCTTCTGTGATAATTTAATTAGAAATATAACTTTTTTTGGTGGGTTCTCATGAAGTGAAAGCATATTCTTCAGCAAAAATAAACAAGTAAGCAAAAAAACTTTAATTCATTGTTTACTCAGTAAATAACTACTAAATGCCAGGCACGGTTCTAAGAGTTGAGGAGTCAGCAGTAAACAAAACAGACCAAATGTCTGACCTCTTGGAGCTTATATTCTAAAGGAAGGAATCATGACAAAGACACAAATGTAGTATTATGACACAGTGTGATAAAGGTTATAAAAGAAACATAAAAGTATTGGGGTTGATAATGGAAGATTTTTGTAATAAGGTGACATTTGAGTAAAGCTGAAGGAAATGAGCCCTACGGATACCCAGGGAATGAATACTCTAGTCTGAGAGGACAGCAGGTATAGACATTTTTATTGAAAGATTCTTAGAACCTGCAGGAACATCAGTGGGACCAGTGTGTCTGAGGCCTAGAGAAGGAGGGAGACAGTGGAAGATAACAAGGTCAGATAGACAGCCAGGGCCAGGTTGATAAGACTTTGTGGGTCCTGCTGATCACTTTGAATCTTGCACAGAATAAGGCAGAAAGCCGCGAGGATTTTTAAAGCTGGTGAGTGGAGAAAAGATTGTTGTCAGGCAAGGGTGGAATGGGATACTAGTTAGGAGGTTATTGCAAAAATTTTGACAAGAAGTTAAAGTGCTTTAAGTAGGAAAGCATCAGGCACGATGGTAACAAGTGGTCGGATTCAGGATGTATTTTCAAGGTGGGATCAAAAAAGATTCACTGATGGATTAGATAAGAGGTCTCAAAGCAATAGAATAATCAAGTAAGTCCAAGGTTTGGCCAGAGACATGGGGAAGATTTTGGAGGAGCACATGTGAAAGAGAGGTGGTAAATCAAATATTCATTTTCAAAATATTAAGTTTGAGGTGCTTATTTAGACATTGGAGTGAAAATGGACAGATGAAATTTGAGGTTCAGCAGAAAAATCAGAGCTAGAGATTAAAATTTTGGAGAAATTTTTATCAAACAAGGGATTGGCATTTAAAACCATAGGTCTTTTCTGTGATATAAATATTTCTACCATGGCCAACTTCATGCTATGTATTATTACTCAACAATAGGCTTGCAAAACTCCAAACAATTAACAGTTGTCTCCCTCAAAGCAAACTCCAGTATACCACTGCCGGAAAGCTAAGTAAGATGTTTCAAAAAAGAGGGACTGATAAACTGTGCCAAATGCTGCCAGTAGAACAAACAAGAAGAAGATTAAGAAATGACCACTGGATGGCAACATGGAAGCCAACTGATGAATTTGACCAATGAATACGACAAATGAAAAAGTTGCTTTGAAGGGCGTTTTTGCTACTTAGTAACCTGGGTGGTTAATGTTTAACGTTTCTGAGAAAGCAGTTTGAGAATGTGAAGCACTTATCTACAGATACAGTGAGGGAGAACATCCCAGGGAGAGAAAGGCCTTATAGAAGGAATGATCTTCATAGTTTCATGAATTGAGAGAAGGCCTATGTGTTGCCAAGTATAGTGGTTAAGGCAGGAAATCGTCAAGAGATCAGCTGGAGATGTAAATAAGATCACAGTGTTTCTTGTAGGCTATCAAAACCTTTTTTTTTTTTTTATTTCTAGGAGAGAGAGAGAGAGAGAGCGTGAGCAGGGGAGGGTCAGAGAGAGAGGGAGTCACAGACTCTGAAACAGGCTCCAGGCTCTGAGCTGGCAGTCAGCACAGAGCCCGATGCGGGGCTCGAACCCACGAACCGCGAGATCATGACCTAAGCGAAAGTCGGACGCTTAACCGACTAAGCCACCCAGGCATCCCTATCAAAAGCAATTTATATTCATTATAAATAATATGGAATTATGTATAAGGGTTCTAAGCAGAGGAGTCTCATAATTTGATTGGGGTTTTACAAAAGATTACTGGGCAGCGTGTAAAGAATGCACTGGGAATTAGGGAGAAAATAAGAAAGTGTAGGAGAATTGTTATAGTCAGTTGTTCAGGTGAAGGAAGACAATGGTGACCTAGTGCCAGATGATGGCAGGAAAGAAGGAAAGGAAGGGATGCATTTTCAAGGTATATAAATTATTTGTTGATAAACATAAACAAGAAGTTGGCATTAAAAATATTTAGACTTGTGGCTTGGGCACTTGGGTAGTAAAATGGGAAAAGTAGAGAGAAAAATCTTAAAGGAGCAAAACATGTATTTCATATGTTAAATGGACTTAGCTTCATGGGGCTGGAGATGAGAAGAAAGGTCTGGGCCACAGATACATACTGGGAGGTTGTTGGCACATGTATGATACTGAAGGTCCTAGGAATGAATGAGATCACCCACTGAAAGAGAGTAGAGAGAAAAGGAGGCTGTAGATCAAGGACGAAGATCAAGGAGACTGAGAAGGAGAATGCAGACAGAGGAGAAAAGCTAGAGTGAGGCGGTATTGTGGATTCCAAAAAAGAAAAGCAATTTGTGAGAGGATGGTCCATGAAAAAGGTCTGGTGAGAGCAGAGAGCACGGGAATCACTGGAGACATTGACAAGAATAATTTTAGAGAAATGGAGGGGGCGACAGCTAACCAGCAGGGGATTGAAGAGTGACTCGCTGGGAGAAGAAGTATAGACAGTTTGTGTTGACAACTCTTGTAAGATGTTTGGCTATGAAAGGGATCAGAAAAATGGGGACCAGGTAAAGAGGATGTAAGGTCTTGTTTAAATATGTATGATGGGAACGATCTTTACATGCCAGCAGGAATAATTCTTTACAGAGGGAGAGACTGATGATGCAGAAGACGGGGTGAGGGGAATAATCAGGAAGCTCAACCCTTTAAAAGTGAGTGGCAAAGGGACATGGAGTGAAGGAATGACTTAAGCTGGGTGGGGAGCTTCTCCCTTGCAACTATAGGGTAGAAACAGAGAGATGCAGAGTCAGGCAGGTTTGTTGACTTAGGGAAGAGGGAGTGCTTCCCATATCATGGCTCCTGTTTTATCTGTATCTATCAGACAAAGTCAGCATAATAAAGTAGTGGGGGGGACATGCAAAGTAATAAAAAGTAATTATTTGAGTAAAGAATAGAAAAATAAGCTTCTTGGAGAAAACTTGCATGGTGTCAGTGAGTATCTAATAAAGGTTAGTGATCTAATAAAGGCTGGTGAATTTAAAGTGACACTAATTACATCAATTTCCCCAGTTGTGTGATTTTCTCACTAATTCTATTATGTCGTGATTAGAAACTGAAATTATGCCATGTAGGTACATATCATAGAATGAAATTTATAATGTTCAAATGGTTAAAAGTTATCAATTTCCCTTCAACTGGCCCTTATTAAGCACCTGCTACATGTCAGGCAGTGAAGATTCAAGGACAGAAGTCATGGTCCCTACTGTGAGAAACCCACAATCCAGTAGTGCCACAGGCAATTACAGAAGAACTATGATCCACTCACATCAGCATGTAAGAGCATACTGGTCTAGGGCATGTAGATACAGGTTTATATTGAGAATCTGAGGTCTTCCAGCTTAAAGCATTCATAATAACCCTATGATGAAAAAACAAAAAGCAGGGGTGCCTGGGTGGCTCAGTCAGTTAAGTGTCTAGCTCTTGATTTCAGCTCAGGTCGTGATCTCACAGTTTGTGGTATCGAGCCCTGCAACAGGCTCTGTGCTGGCAGCAGGGAGCCTGCTTGGGATTCTCTCTCTCTCCCTCTCTCTTCCCCTCCCTCTCTCTCTCTCTAAAAATAAATAAATAAACTTAAAAAATCCAAAAAGCAGTATTATCTGGTATTTTGTCAATCATAGAACTGCACAAGCTAGCATTTCTGATGTTCTATTCCCTTCCAGAAACACAAATATTGGACATACTCATCTAAAATAATTGTCAAACATCCTGATATCCTATATCCATCAGGAGTCGGAATCTTGAAGGTAAATTACACATGTCCTGAAAATTTAAATACTAATTCTGTTATATGTATACATTCTGCCTCAAATAATAAGCGGTAGATACTTTGCTAAGCACTGACACACTATCTCATTTTAACATCACATATACAGAAAACATGCCATTACTAACATTTTTTTAGATGAGGAAATTTAGTCTAAGAGACGTAGTAAACTAGGCTTTAAATCTGTCTACCTCAGTCTGTACTTTTATCACCTCTTAAATTTGACTTTTGATAAATATTTTTAGAGATTGTTTTAAATGTTTAAACATTGTTTACTTAGATCCTTCTCCCACCTCTTGCCCCAAGCCAACCAAGGCAAACATTCTCTCTCTCTCTCTCTTTTTAAGACTTTATTGTTTCATTTTATTATTATTACTTTTTTGCTATTTATCTCTGAATAAATTTCTACTGCACTCTTAATCTTCATCAAAATGTGCTTAAACTGTGTCCTCTGTTAGAATTTCTGAGGGCAGACATCATGTGTTAATCCTTCATTTATCTCCTAGTTCAATTCCTGGCAAAGTTAGGGTTCAGAAAAACTTGTTTCTCTGAACTAAAGATGGGATTTGATATCACAGTAGGAGTTTGAGTTGTCATGGCTCTAGGCTTAGAGCACAATGACATCTGGTAGCTGTGACCAAAAGCCTCAGTAATGCCTGATGATTTGTGGAGAGGGATGCTGTGGACACAGACATTACCTCCAGGATATTCTAATGACAATGTGTGTTCATGTTAGGAAATGGTGAGCTCAATGCACATGGGTATGGGTTTTTCCTTGACTAACATTCAGGGTCACGTCTTTCTGAGTAATAGGGGTCAGGTAAAGTAAGGCAGAGGATTTTATGTGCTTGTATAGCCTGGTGATTCTACCACTATTATGGCTCTTATCTCCTCATAATTTGAGAAGGAGAAATAGAGACAGACAGAGAAAGAGACTAAGGTTCACAGCCTTCTACTAGATTTAGAGCCTTCAGGAAGTAAGTTTTGCGAGTTTCACATTCCTTACAGTGTATTTTCCTTCCAAGGTTAATATGAGATTTAAATGACAAAATATTTACGTATATTGTGAGAAAACCTGGCCTTTTGCCCATTATGTAGAGAATGTTGAATAATTGATAGCCATTGACGTTGTGACATTTTCAGACTGACCTCTTTGATGCCAGGAGTTATGCCATGTCTATCTTTATGGCCTTGATGACAAAGCCAAGTCCAGCTTAGAGGAGTGAATTGAGAAAGAATTAATAAAAGTAATAGCATTTTCCTATTCTTTTGCCATTCATTTCCTAAAAGCCTCTGACCTTTAGGAAGCTGAGGTCATCCATCAGCAGATTTTTCCAATTACCTATTGAAATCATTGAGACAAACTCGGCAGGAAATATAGTTAAGCAATTACTAGACACACATTTGTATTTTTAATTATTAATCACATACTTTATTTGAATTGACTCTTTTATTTACCACTTTGTCTAAGTGATAGTAAACATAATCATTCTCATTATAAACTAATTTGAAAGGTAATTTTCCAATTAATAAATATATACCAATGCAAATTGTGCTTTTCCAATAAAATAATTATTATAGCTGCCAACAAGTCTGAAAAGAAAACAAAGGCATTTATTTGTTAGTGGCAACACCTAATGAAAAATTTGATGGGTTAAACTAGAAAAATTGACAGGCGCAATTCCCCCCACAAGAACAATTTGTTACCGATGATGAAACTGAGAAATAACCAGAATGAAGGTTGTGAGATTCATAGTGAAAGCCCTCAGGGTAAAATTAATTTCTTTGTAACACAGTTTAAAGGCACACACAAGGAAATTGCTTGTGCCAGATGGGATAGGAAAGGCATTGTGAATAAAAATGAGCATCTCTTTTCTGCTTACAAATATTTAAATTAAGATGATACCAGCATGTCTAGTTAATGGAATAACAGTATTGATGGTTGCACAAATTTTTAAAGATTTTCTCGTTCTTTTTAAATGGACCTTGTCCACACACTGAAATACTTTAAGCAATATATTAAACCTGGCTCTTGTTATCAGAGCACATGCTATTCTCTTTGAATGATTGTTGCAGGCAGAACAGGAAGAAACAATGGGCAAGGGGCTGGATTTAGAGTCGGAGAACCCAAGTGGCTCTTGTTCAGGCTCCACCATGGAGTGGAAGGAGAATAGGCAAGTCACAGTCCTCCAAGGGACAGTTTCTTCATTAGTAGAATGAGGATAGGAACACTTTCCCTTCCATCAACTAAGTTCCATGAGGATTAAATGAGACAGATAACGAAGGCAAACATCTGAAACCCATAAAGCATATGTGTGTAGACTCAGATTTTGTGGCTTATTTTTCTGGAAATGGTCTGGAAATGATCTCTGGTGTTGTCCTATATCTGATCTGAACTGTTGGTTGATGGCTGCTAGCTTTCTTCTTGTTATAATCTCATGCATTTTTATACATAACATTTTAAATCTAGTCATTGAGGATTTATCTGATGGTGAGCTCTCTCCACTCTAAAGCACCTCTAATAGTTACTTAGTATTTCTCGTATGTCACCATTTATCTTCATATTCATATGCCCTCTCCACTTGGCTGTGACATCAACTCTTGAATATTAACACTCCTACTACTAATAGCTTACACTTATTGTTTACTATATGCCAGGCACTGTGCTAAGCATTTTAAATAGACGATTACATTTAACAAGTAGCAGAAAATGCATTCTATTTTTCAGTGGGGTCACATCATACATCTGTGATATAATGTGAATTAACATTTCACATTCATCAACTCCCATTCTCCAAAAAATTAGAGATGAAAAGCTATAGAAATATAAATTTATATAAATATTTTCCTTCCATTTCATTCAGCTAGCCCATGCCCCAGTGTGAGAGGGAAGAGGTGAATATACTCTTTCCCTAGCTGAAGTCACTTCTCATACAGCTCTCACAGTGTGAGCATCTAGCTGTCGATTATAATGCCTAAAGACTGTGAATGTAGGCTATATACTTTAGCTGATACTAACCTATGGAAAGTTCCAATGCCGGAGCAGAAACTGGTTGTATTAGACTTCTTAAGACAAGATGTGTCAGTCTCCAATGTGGAACTTCCCAAGAAATTTTTGAGGCTAATTTAACTCTATGCAGTTTTTGCCATATATGTTGACTTATTGAACTATAGAAATGATCCCTGAAAGTATAGTCTTATATGTTGACTTATCAATGAAGTGAGAAGGAAGAGCATCAGGTAGAAGTTAAAGAAAGGGCTTTTTAATTTCGAGCAGAAAGTAGGGAAATATGTGACATGGTTAGTAGTATGGAAGAGTGGGGGAGTACATAAATTAAGGAAATATTGTGGGATTGTCCAGAAATGGTAAAAATGTGCTATGCATTTGTGATTTTGACTTCAAAGTGTGACAAATGAGTCTGTGTCCATATCAACCTGAATGTGCCCAATCTTGTCTGATCTTGGAAGCTAAGCAGAATCTAGTCTGGTTAGTACTTGGATGGGAGACTGTCTGGAAATTTCAAGTGTTGTTGGCTTTAAAAAAGTAGTGTGACAAGTGAGCATGATTATGCTTTTTCTCCCAATACATTCAGCTACTAAAGTACAGAGGAAGAAGTAGGTAGAAAATTGTGAATAATATAAGGTGGAGAGGGGAGAAAGGAAATATGGGTATATGCAAGAGGGTTATTTTAATGCTAGGCATGGAGTCTGAGTTGCGTAAAATAAAAGTGAGGACATGGATTGAGGGAGTGAGTAATGAAAAAAATGGTAGGGTCAACGTATTGAAAGTCCCAGTGTAGTCAAATAATCTTGGATTAACCATAAATTTGCGATGCTCAGCAGCTCTCTTTTCCCTTTCCTATAAAAGGTGCCATGTTCTTCCAATCTCTGAAGCAACAATCATAGGACTAATACTCTATTTCTACATCTTACTCAGCTCCTTCCACCTCATGGTATTCATTCAATAACCAAATAGAGTAGCTTCTATATTCTGAGGTTTCATATCTGTATTACCTAGAAGACTCACAGCTTATCGCTGCCTTGTAAAAGCCATTGCCGCCCTATCCCTTTCTACCGCCTACATTATTTCCAGGATGATTTGGTAACAGGAAAATTGTGCCATGGCTTCCAATAGATTTTGTTGAGAGAACATAAAGGCCTTCATAACCTGGCCTTTGCCTACTGCTTCATCACCACATTCCCTCTCCCAGTTTCATCGCCACATACCCATTCGTTGCTCCAGCCACACCTGCAGTTTCCATAATCAGTCCATAATTTTTTTCTGTTTTTCTCTGGCCTTTTCCATGAAACTACATCTAACAACCTGAGTCTTCAATACACGTCTACTAGGATGAATTCCCTGAACAACACTTTTGGAATTTAATTATTTGTTAATCATCTTCCATTTCAAAAGGTGACACATGATTTTCTAGTCTCTTAAAGTAGATTATAAGGATCCTGAGATAGGGATTGTATCTTATATTTAATATTCCATTACTTATAGCACCTAATGTAGTTTTAAATACAAAGAAAGTACCAAAAAGTGCTTGCTAAAAAACACATAAATAATTAAATACGTGAATAAATGAAAAAATTTCCTTGAAGCAAACCTCTACTTTTTAAAATATTTTTTTTAATTTAAATTCAAGTTAGGTAACATACAGTGTAGTATTAGTTTCAGAAGTAGAACCCAGTGATTTTTCACTTACATATAACACCCAGTGCTCATCCCAACAAGTGCCCTCCTTAAGGCCCATCACCCATTTAGCCCCCCACCCCCAAAGACATCTCCTCCAGTAACCCTCAGTTTGTTCTCTGTATTTAAGAGTCTCTTGTGCTTTGCCTCCCTCTCTTTTATCTTATTTTGTTTTATTTCCCATCTCCTATCTTCATCTGTTTTGTTTCTTAAATTCCACGTATGAGTAAAATCATATGAAATCATATAAAATCATGTCTTTCTAGACTGACTTATTTCACTTACATAATACACTCTAGTTCCATTCACCTGGCTGCAATTGGCAAGATTTCATTCTCTTTGGATTACCAAGTAATATTTCATTGTATATACACCACATCTTCTCCATTCATCAGTTGATGGCATTTGGGCTTTTTCCATAATTTGGCTATTGCTGATAGTACATCTATAAATGCTGGGGTACATGTGCATTTTTAAATAAAAATAAGCATTTTTTAAAAAAAACTTAAATTTTACGTAAATTCAAGTGAGTTAGCATATAAGCTAATAATTATTTCAGCAGTAGAATTTAGTGATCCATCACTTACATATAACACCCAGTGATCATCCCAACAAGTACCTTCCTTAATGCCCATCACCCAGTTAGCCCACCCCCACCCAACACCCCTCCAGCAACCCTCAGTTTGTTCTCTGTATTTAAGAGTCTCTTATGCTTTGCCTCCTTCTCTATTTTTATATTATTTTTCCTTCCCTTCTCCTATGTTCATCTGTTTGTTTCTTAAATTCCACATGAGTGATATCATATATTTATCTTTATCTGACTGACTTATTTTGCTTAGCATAATACATTCTAGTTCCATCCACATTGTTAGAAATGTCAAGATTTAATCCTTTCTGATCACCAAGTAATATTCCATTGTATACATATACCACATCTTTATTCATTTGTCAGTCGATGGACATTTGGACTCTTTCCATACTTTGGCTATTGTTGATAGTGCTGCTATCAACTTTGAGGTGCATGTGTCCCTTTGAATCAGCATTTTTGTATCCTTTGTATAAATACCTTGTAGTGCAATTGCTGAGTCATAGGGTAGTTCTATTTTTAATTTTTTGAGGAACTTCCCTACTGTTCTCCAGAATGGCTGCACCAGTTTGTATTCTCACCAGCAGGACAAAAGGGTTCCCCTTTCTTTGCACCCTCATCAATATCTCTTATTTCCTGAGTTGTTCATTTAAGCCATTCTGACAGGTGTGAGGTAGTATCTCATTATGGTTTTGATCTGTATTTCTCTGATGATGAATGATGTTGAGCATCTTTTTATGTGTCTTTAGCCATCTGGATGTCTTCCTTGGAAAACTGTCTATCCATGTCTTCCGCCCATTTCTTCACTGGATTATTTGTTTTTTGGGTGTTGCGTTTGGTAAGTTCTTTATAGATTTGGGATACTAACTCTTTATCTGTTATGTCATTTGCAAATATCTTCTCTATTCTCTCAGTTGCCTTTTAGTTTTATTGATTGTTTCCTTAGTTTTGCAGAAGCTTTTTATCTTGATAAGGTCCCCAGAGTTCATTTTTGCTTTTGTTTTCTTTGTCTCTGGAGACATGTCAAGTAAGAATTTGCTGCAGCTAAGGTCCAAGAGGTTGCTGCCTATTTTCTCCTGTAGGATTTTGATGGTTTCCTGTCTTATATTTATTTAGATCTTACATTCATTTTGAGTTTATTTTTGTGTATAGTATAAGAAAGTGTCCAGTTTTCCAGGCACCATTTCCTGAAAACACTATGTTTTTTCCATTGGGTATTCTTTCCTGCTTTGTCAAAGATTAGTTGACCATACATTTGTGGGTCAATTTCTGGGTTCTTTATTCTGTTCTATTGATCCATGTGTCTGTGTTTTGAAGCAAATCTCCACTTTTGTGATTTGTTAGTGATTATTTCCCTCTGATGAGTAAATTAAAAATATGAATTATGGCTCAGAAGAAGGGCATTTTATTTTATTATTTAAAAATATTCTTTAACTTCATTTATTTTGAGAGAGAGAGAGAGAGCTGGAGCAGTGGAGGGGCAGAGAGAGAAGGAGAGAAAGAGAGAGAGCAAGGGAAGTACAAAGAGAGAGACAGAGAGAGAGAGAGAATCCCAAGCAGGCTCCCCACCACCAGTGCAGAGCCCCATGTGGGGCTCACACTCACAAACTGCAAGATCCTGATCTGAGCTGAAATCAGGAGTTGGATGCTTAACAGACTGAGCCACCCTGGCGGCCCAGAGAGCATTCTACATATCTTGTGAGCTTGCATGATTTTTTACCATAAATAGCCTGGAGAGAAAGTCTTTTTAAAACACTTGAAAAGCAATAGATTTAGAAGTTCAGATTCACTTTGATAGTTCACTGTTTTTTGGATATGATATCATTGATGTTGGAGAGGATGACTTTGTTAATTCATTCACAAAATATTACTGATTGCTAATAGTAACTAGACATGTGGGAAGTGCTGCAGATTACAATGGTTAGCAAAAACAGACACAGCCATGCTCCAGTGAAATGTACAATCTTATAGAGAAGACAAATTTAATATTTAATTAATCACACAAATAAATGCAATTTGCAAATGTTATAACCCTGTGAAGGAGAGGAACATGGTCCTATAAACACCCATAAAAGAGAGTTGACTTGTTGTGGCTATGGAGGAAGTGGTTCTTGAACAGGGATACTCTTTGCCTCCTTGAAGCCTCAGTTTCTTCATCTCTAGAGTGGAAACAGAGGACTGCCATGGAGTTTGAATAAAATAATACCAATGAAAGGGCTCTACAACTATACATTATTATTTCCATTGGATTTATACCTAATATATATGTCATTTTCCTTCTCTTCCAAAAAAGAGGAGGACTTTCTTGTAATAAAAGTTCAAAGCCTCAGAAAGCCTTTGTTTTGTTCAATGAATTATTTTACTTTTATTTTTTGAAGCAAAAATAAAAATATACTGCCTGTGCTTTTCAAGCCTTCAGGTTTTTTTTTTTTAACCTCTCACTTCAAATTTTCCAGAGACTGATCCCAGATCATCATTGCATAGATTTTGATCAGATGAATCAGCACAAATAGGTGGTAAATCAATGGATTCAGTAAACATTGGCACATCCTGTTTGACCTTAGATAATACCTGTTTTTGGATGAGAAGATGGTTATGTCGAGCCTCTCTGTCACTGCCTTACCTCACAACTGGGGCTCCTTGGGCCTCTTGCTCTGTCTCATTGTGGTTTCCCTCAGAATCTCCAGCATGGTGGCATGGCTAGCTGGGTTCTTACATGGCAGTTCAGAGCTACAAGGGTTCATGTCCTGAAAGAAAGAGAAAGCCAGGCGGAAACTTTTCATAGGCTAGCCTTGAAAGTCGTGTAGCACTCTATTCATCAAAATTTGATTATGCATTCCAATGTTGGTAAATACTACATAAGTGTAATTCTTGGTGTTATTTTTTCTTCAACACAAGTTATTTTAGAGTCATTCCCAATAGAAGGATTAGCCTTATTTCCTTAATTTTAAATGGGGCATATGCATTACAAATGACATTTTCTCCTTAGTTATATTTTTGCATACAGTGTCACACAAAGAAATAACAACTTAATTACATTTAATACTACACTTAATAATTGATATTTTTGAAAGAATACATGAAATTTGGATGCTTTAGCTAATCACACCAAAAGATTCTGCTGAAAATTAGAATTGCAGGAAGAAGAAGATACTAAAAATATGAGCAAATATAGTAAATTGACTGCATGTATCAGAGCCTCAGAGTAACTTTTAAAATCTCAAAGTAATTCCTTTCTACATTTAAAGAAAAATTTCAAAATTTCATGGGAAGATACAGAATATCTTCCAAAATATTATTTAATGATTAAGTAGAGAAAAATATGACTGTTCAGAAGAACTGGGATATATTTGTTTTGTTATAACTTCAAAAAATCCTAATTTTTGTGATCCCAGAAAAAAACAAATAAATGATGTGTTTTGGTGGAAATGAGTATTAATTGTGTGTAGAAATATCAATTCTTTCATTTTTACTTAGTGTCAGAAACTCCAATTTTAAACTTGAAATAATGTTTACGTTCCATGGACTCATTTACATCTAGGTATAGGCATGGGACTAGGTAAAGCATGTAAATTTAGGGAAACGTGGCTAATGGAAGAAGGCATCTTTTTCTTTGTCCAGTACTCTCAAAGAACAGTTAGAATGTGAATTTGGTGGGGGAGCCTGTGAGCAGCCACCCCGATGTGTGGGCACCATGTTAATGGGGAAGGGTGATGTGACTGAACAAGCTAGGGTTGCTGATGGTTATGGGACCCCCAAAGCTAGACCTGTCCTGCCTGCTCAGGCTTTTACGTGAGAGAGAAATAAATATCTACTTTGTTTAAGCCACTCTATCTTCAGCAAAACCTATTTCTAATAATAAAGATGTTCTTTTACATTTTTAAGCACATCTTCTTTCTCTCTCTCTCTCCTCCCTGCTTCTCAGGTGGAATCTCACCTCAGTCTCTACCTTAACACTCTTATTTATCTCATCTCTTTCTTCTTTTGCCTATTTCCCCTCCTTCCCTTAAATATCAATAATAGTAATAAATGTATCTTTGTTGTTGTTGAATCATCCCTTAACAAGAAGAGTTAAAAGATACAGGTTTTATGTTTCCTGTGCTTACTTTCTAAAGCCAGGATATACCATATTTTATATTTTTCCTAAAAACAAATACAAAAACACCTCATCACATGAAATTTTTCTCTTGGTCATGATATTCTATTGAAGGTTTTTACCTTCCAGTGAGTCAGTGTTTCATGATTGACCAATGTTTTCCCATCCTGGCTAAGGTCACAGAAAGGCTGTATGTAATGCCTTCAAAAGTTTCAACAAATCAATGTTTCCTTAAGTTTATGATTTAAAACTCCCTGCCTCAAGGGTCTGTTCTGGAGTGGGAAGCTCTTAAATGTGAGTCATGGCTTGGGAGTGAAAGTCTGTTAAAAACAAACATAAAACTCTTCACAGCTGGGAGTTGCCCTTTCATTTTTAGAAATTCATTCTTGTTTCCATAATGTAATACAGACTTAGCCTCTGATCTCTGGTCATATCTCACAGGTTTTTGCTAAAAAGTGGTTGGCAGAAAATCCACTCTTTATAATTTCAGCTACATTAAATTGTCATTTTAAGGTATTCAAAATGCAATAAACAGAATGTAATAAACTGGAGTACTTAACATCCATCCCTACTGAACACTTAGCCATTATCCTAAAACTAGCCCAGATTCCTGTTTTGCATCTCTATTAAAAGATTACTTCAAACACACAGTCAGGTAATGTACTAAACCTAATTGTACGGGGATCTCTTTAGAGAACAGGATTTGATGCTGTCTCTCAGTTTTCTAAAATTTGTTTTTTTCTTTTTCATCAATAATTAATTTGGTGTAAAGTCTCATTTAACATTTTTTTTGAAGATGTGAATGAAACTCTTGTGATATCTTTAGAAAAGATTAAAAAGCGTTGTGTGCTTCACTCTTCTGAGCTTATTTAAAATGGCTCTGGATTTTAGTCTGTAATGACTCTGGCTATAACCGAGAAATCTGTTTAATTATAAAGAAACAGGGTTTCATTCTATGAAATGACTCTGAGATTCTGCCTTCTAATATATCTATATCTATATCTATATCTATATCTATATCTATATCTATATCTATATCTATATAGTACCCAATCACTTAATCCTTAAACATAGCTATTATACAAAGTTTTATACTAAATCTTCTCTTATTTTTGGATGTTGTAGGACAAATTAGCCTTAATTGTTGTACCTGTAAAATGGGAGATTAAAAAACAGTGTATGCTGTTCTGAAAGTTAAATAACATGCAAGGCACTATGAAACACAGCATAAGATCACTGAAGGCTTATCCTATCTTCACTACTTCCAGTGTCTACATGATACCTGAGGTATGAGGATCTCATATAACTCCACCCCAAATATTTCCTGGAGGAAAAGCATAGGCAAGTTAATTTGTAAATACTGAAAACCCAAAATATAAATCTATCTCCTTCGGGCTTTTTTTGTATTTTTGTGACTCCTGCCTGCTGTCCTTTCTGACCCTGTGGTCTTTGTTCATTTTGTCCAAAAACAATGGTGGCAGTAATAGGAAAATTAGAATTATGGGTTCTTGGCATTTTTCCCTGCTCAAATGAGTAGGAAATGGAGTACAAAAATGCGAAGACAAAAACAAACTAAAACCCCCCCATGAGATAAGGCTGTTATAAAATCACAATCCAGGGGTGTCTGGGTGGTTCAGTCTGACTCTTGGTTTTGGCTTAGGTCATGATCTCATGGTACGTGAGTTTGAGCCCCGCATCGGGCTCTGCACTAAGAGTGAGGAGTCTGTTTGAGATTCTCTCTCTCCCTCTGTCTCTACCCCTCCCCTGCTTGTCCTCCATCTCTCTCTATCAAAATAAATAAACTTAAAGGAAGATCACAATCCAGTTATCAAACAAATATTCCACTGAATCAATTAGCAGAATTTGCGTTACTGACTGCTGGGTGATGAGGAGATATCACCCGCTCAATCACGGTCCAGCACCTAATGGAGCACAAATTTCTTTATATTTTTTCCCGTGGCTTGCTTCAAGGAGAGAAGGGGTAGAAGGAAGAAGAGATACAGGAGAGTATGGAACTCTGTCCTGAATTTTCTTGTTTTCTATACTCTCTCACTAGGTGATAGCATTTATTACTATGACTTTTATAGCTGTGTATATGCCATTGACTCCAGAATGTATAACTTTACTTCAGATCTGAAACTCAGGCTTATTTATCCAATGAACTATTTGGCATCTTCTCTTAGATGTCTTATAGACACCCCAATATAAGGATGCCTCAAATAAAACCTATCACCACTTTCCTACTCTATTCTAACAATTCCCCTCAATCTTCCTATCAAGTTAAATAAGTTAAATATTATAATCCACTTAGATGTTCATGCCAAAAACCTGAGAACCATTTTTAAACATTCTACCCTCTTATCCTATATTCATTCTGCTTGTCAATTCTATCTTCAAAATACATCCAGAATATGCTTGCCACTTTTGCAGGCAGCATCTCCATCGCAGCCATCCTTTCTTACGCAGAGTACTGCATAGTCTCTTATCTGTTTTTTTTCTTACCCATCTTCCTTTTCTCAACACACACAGTTTGTTCTACACATGGAAGTCAAAGTGATATTTTAAAAATGCAGATCAGGGGTGCCTGCGCAGCTCAGTTGCTTAATCATCTGACTCTTTAAATTTTTTTTAACGTTTATTCATTTTTGAGAGAGAGACAGAGTGTGAGTGGGGGAGGGGCAGATAGAGAGGGAGACACAGAATAAATAATAATAAATAAATAAATAAATAAAAATGCAAATCAGATTATTTTGCCCTGTTTCAACCCTCCCCATGACCAGTTCTTCAACTTAGTGTTACACTGCTTTTACTCTTGTTCATTGTATTTCGGCCATCCTGGTCTTTCCTATTCTTCAAATGCATCAAGTGCTCTCCTACTTTGCGACCTCTGTCCTCTGCCTGGAACATTCTCCACTGCCCACTCTTCACCTGGTTGGCTGGATTTACCTCCTAGACTCTATTTACATGTTATTCTTTAGAAACACTTCCATTAACTATCATGTTATTTTTCTCTCATGACAGCCTTTACTTTCCTTAAAAGATTTACGAAATTTCAGAGCCAAGGTCATGAGAGTCAGATGCAATGTTGGCTCACTTATAAGCTTACTAATTCCAGGATACCCTAACCCCTTTGCCTCTCCTTTCCCCTGGTGGGACACAAGCAGGTGGTGTGCTCACTGTTCTTCCTGTGTCAAGCTATGCACTAAGATAGCTTCGTGAACTTATTTAATTTTGTTTGAGAATGGTCTTTCATTAGATACAAAATCTATTCTATTACCTAATGTTTCTTCCCTAGTTATCCCTTCTGAATGCTCCAAGCAAATGCTCTCAGGTATTCAGCATAAGACAGCATATCTATTTCTCTCAGGTTTAAGATAAGTGGAAACTTAAAAAAGAAACTAAACTCTTGCATTATCAGAATCAAAGTGGTTGCCTGTGGGACAAGCATTTTGACCCTGTTTATTCAAATCTATTTGTCTACACCTCCACAGCATTCAATGAAAGATTTAAGGTATACTACAACAATAATTAATTCTGTGAAATTATAATGACATAAAAAACAATTAGAGGAGTGGGAAATAAGAGACAAATATGTCTATAGGGAAAGCCTAAATATTTGCTATAGTTGTATTTCAAGTTGCATTCTGAGTTTTCTGGCAGAAAAGATGAAAGGAGAGACTAGATGTGTTACATATTTCTTGTGATCAGAGATAAGAAAACAAAATCATGTGGTTTCTTAGAATAATGAAAGCTTTTTCTTACACTAATTTCATATTGCTGCTTCTAGTAATGACCTTATTGCTGAGGCCTACATAGAAAAAAAAACCCTATGACCATAAAACAACAATAACAACAATAATAACAGCAATAAAACCAGTGCAGTGGCATTGATTCTATAGAAGGCTAAGGTAATAAGTTTACAAAAATATAAGCTGGTGAAAATGATTCATTTCTTCAGGTCAGACACAAAGACATATTCAATTATTGCATTTGGTGGTAGTAAACTTTTGACCAACTCTCAGCAATCCACAATGTGTGCAATGGGAGCGCTTAAAAAATGCTGAGCCAAGCTTTCAAAGCTCCCAGGCTTCTCCTGGATTGTAAGTATTGCATTTTTGAAGCTGCTATCTAATAATCTGGTACTTCATTGTGCTTAGGCTGATTTAGTATTGATTAAGTTCTCAGCCCTTTTGAGTTCACCACTGTTTTCTGTCAGTTGAAGATGATTGCCTCCATTTCTGTGCCTTTTCCTGGGAAATGTATCCCTTTCAAAATGCTGCCTGAACCAATTTCTTAGCATTTGAAGGCAGAGCAAAGGTATGGTATAATGAAAAAGGGATCATCTACAACACAATTTCTTTGAGTCAAACAAGAGCTTGTGGATTTATAGATTTCAGGTGGAGAAAACTAATAAGTGAAATTTGCCATAGAAAAATTATACCTGAAGCCACAACGAAAATCCAGTTGCTGTTATAATCCATGATCAGAAATTACATTAATCTCTATACTCAAATTCTTACTTCTTACACTGAAGTAAGGAAAAGAACAAAACAATTACATTACTTTTATTCTAGTTTTAGGATCATTGGATTTGAAATTAGTACAGTCAGATTTTAGAAGTCATTTTCTCTAAATAGCTGTGGGTTCTTTGGTAAATATGTTTAAATTTTTCACTATGAACCTAATTTACACAAAAAATAACCAAAGAGATTGGACTAGATCACTGGTTCTCAGTTCAACCAGGGCCAACATCTCTTTTCTAATGCCTTCTTTATTACCCTGAAATGAAGTTTATATGTAATATAATCTACTATAGGTACAATTACCAGCAAAATAGGTATAATACCCTAACTATATATAAAGATGAATTTAAAAGAAAGTAGCTTATAATAAAATAATACGTATATTTCAATAGGGAAATGTTCAGTTATGGCCTTACCGAAGGAGCCATCGAAGTGGTCAGAAAACTGCACTTCCCTAAGATGAATATTTGAATTTAGTTAATGTCAGGTGGTCTGGAAACATTCCACAGAAGAAGTATAGTAAAATAAAAGACAAGGGTGCATATTTAAATAAGAAAAATAGACTCAGAGTCAATTAGAAAAAAGATCAGGCTTATTTGTATATGGTAGAAAAAGAAGAGAAGTAACCTTAACTGAAAACAAGCTAACATGCCAAGACAAAGTAGAGATGAAGAAGTAGATACAAAGGCATATATTATAATTGCAAATAAAGTGCAATATCCAAGTGTTTTCAAGTGTAATATCCAGATAATTATTTTATGACATGGGAAAAGGTAACAAGAGAAAAAAAGTGCCCTATGTTGAAATCTTTCCATGGGTCTGTAATACTTGAAAGGACCTTAGACTGTATCTTTGACATATGGTGGGGAGTAGAAGATGGTCTGGGAAAGCAAACAGTAATGAAGAGGATGTAGAGAAGATGTATAATAGACTGCTGAGAACAATATTAGAATAAGATTAAAAACCAACTGAGGCACCTGGGGGACTCATCTGGTTGAGTGTCCAACTCATGATTTCAGCTTAGGTCATGCTCTCAACCTTGTGGGTGAGCCCCGCTTGGGGCTCTGTGCTGACCATGGAGCCTGCTTAAGATTCTGTCTCTCTTTCTCTCTGTGCTTCTACCCTGCTCATGCTCTCTCTCTCTCTCTCAAATAAAAAATAAAATAAAATAAAAGATTAAAAACCAACTGGCATACTCAAAACAAATTAATGATTTTAATATGTAAATTTTACAACTGTGTTATAATGGGTTGGCTGTTTTACATCTGTGCTGCCCTAGGGTGTTTATAAATATTTTGAAAGAATATATTGATGAAATATGGAGAAATCTCTGATTTTCAGATCTCTTTACTGAGTTAGTAATATTTAGTTCTAAGTTTTGTTAAAGAACTTTCAAATCTCCTTTGTTACGTATTTACATGCAAAAACTAGAGATGCAGCCTGGTAGAGGTATGTGGTACTGCTGCTGACACTGGCATTGGTGATGACTACTTTTGGGTAATAGGATTTTCTGAAATGTTAAACAACTCTTGTGAAAGCCTAAATACAACAAAATTCAAATCTCTTAAGTTATATGATAGCTGCAGTACTAAAATATTTAGTGTATATTAAACCATGCAACAATAGCTATTTAAAAATTTTTATTGTTTATTTATTTTTGAGAAAGAGAGAGAGAGAGAGCAAGCAGGGGAAGGGCAGAGAGAGAGGGAAACACAGTATCCCAAGCAGGCTCCAGGTTCTGAGCTGTCAGCACAGAGCCCGATGCGGGGGTCAAACCCACAAACTGTGAGATCATGACCCCAGCTGAAGTTGGATGCTTAACCAACTGAGCTATCCAGGTGCCCCCAAAATAGCTATTTATATGTAAAATGAATCTAGTTTTCTGAGTCAGAACTATAAATAGATTTTTTACCTACGAGACTATTTAACAAGAGCTATAGGTCTCAAAGTGTGGTCCCTGGACCAGCAGCATCAGCATCGCCTATGAACTTGTTAGAAATGCAAATTATCTGGCCCCATTCTAGGCACACTGAATCAAAAGTGGGGGGGGGAGGGACTACCACTCTGTACTTTAATAAGCCCTCCAGGTGATTCTGATGTTTAAGCAAAAATTTAGACCATAAAAATAGGGATTTTTTAATTTATTTTGAGAGAGGGAGAGAAGGCGAGTGGGGGAGTGGCACAGGGAGATGGAGAGAGAGAGAGTCCTAAGCAAGCTCTGTGCTGTCAGCACAGAACTTCATGTGAGGCTCCATCTCATGAACCGTGAGATTGTGATGCAGGCTGAAGTTTGAGAACCACTGATCTTCAAAGGATACTTGCAAATCACCTAGGATATGAGATAAGTTTTCATTTTGGGTAGCTATCCCACACATTACAGGACCTCTCTGACTCCCACACTACATACCAGTCAGATTCTCAGTAATTGCAACAACCAAAACATGCACCCACAAATTTCTCAGTGCTCCCTAGAAAGTGCTACTATTCCTATTAAGAACCCCTGGGTTACATAATGGCTATAGTCCTGGTCTAGGATTCCATACTTTCATGGAGGCAGCAGGAACCTAAAAGGCAACGCAAGTCAGAGTTAGTAAGTTCAAAACTCAAAACAGTTAGTGAGATTGCAATAGAGCATCGATCCAGAGGCTGGACTTGTGCTCAAATGGAAGTACTGCTGGGTCTCATTCTTCGAGGTACTTTTAAATTGTCACTCAGCAGACAGGAGCACAAGGGCATAAAATCAAGCAGAAATAAATTCTAGCTCTAAATGTCCCAGATTATTGGTTCATCTACTTCAGATTTCCCCTGAAAGTCCTCGAGTACGGCTGGTTCACACTACTAGTTAGTTATAAATGAGCAGACCATTAATTTGCATGATAGGGATTTGAGGAGCCAGGGAGGGAGGATCTGTCAACCCTTAATGCTTTGTCAGTTTTCTGTAAAGCCAATCTACAGAATACCTCAATCCTGTCTAAGGTAAGAACTTCAGAGAGTTTTTTAGTTATATCCATGACAAATACTGAAAGACTCAATCAAGATCTCATAAGCATTCCATTATTAGCAGAAATTTAAACTAACAATTACCACAAATAGAGCTTGAGATAACTAAAAGTACTGTGTATTGGAAATCAGAACTATGTCCCAGACTGTTTATCATATTAGTCAATTATAGATTTACAATTAGAGTTTTGAGGTATAATATTAATGAAAGCCCAGTTTGAATTCTTGATAAATAACAGAAATAAGTGGCATTTGAGTTTCAATGATTAGTCCATACTTTGTTTCTTTATACAATTTCTTCTTCATTTTGGCTAATTTCCTCCTCTCTGCAGTCAAATGCTCTACGCTGGAGCTATACCTCCCATTCCCTCTGGAAAATTAACAAAGGAAAAACAATTCAAATGAAACACAGTCTTGTGACTTCAATGCTAATCAAACAATTTGCTGATAAGACCAGTCTAGTTTTAAGATAAATTGCCGCATGACAGCTCTCTAATTGATCAACTGACTTCCTAACAGAATCCAAGGAAAAAAGATACCCTCCTTCAAATATATGTTCAGAGTTTCCACGCCATTTCCTGAAGCATTCATTTTATGAATGTTCAATAAATTTGCGTGCAAATTCTGAAATCAATGTCAGCTTTTCTTTTCTTTTGCCTCTTCTTTTTAGTGTTTATCAATATTGACAATTCCCATTTAGAGTGTAAATGCCTCAATTAACCAAAAATCTTGTTTTGCAGATATGATCTAAACTCAGGGTCCTGTGTCTTTTTTATGCATTCAACAAACAAGGACTGAGCAGCTAACTGGGATCATCTTAACACTAGTGGTTGGTGATACAAAGATAAGGAGAACACAGCAAGATTAGAAATAAGACAAGCCACCAGTGTAACGAAATCTAAGTGCAGAGCATAGATGAAGCACAAAGGAGGATGATTTTGATTCATTTTGAGTGATAATCAGTGAAGAGGTGACATTTATGTACGGATGAAGAACAAATGTCTTTTCCCCAGATGAGAAACAAATAAATGCACTAAAATTAAAAGTAGCAGAGCGTATTATATGATTAACTTCCCATATCATTGCCAGATTGATGTAACCTGAGTGTTTTTTCCCCAGTGTTAAATATTTTTTGAAATTCTGACTTTTGGTAACTGACAGCAATTCACAATATATCATAATTTACTTGATTAGCCCATGTTTAAATGTTTAGGGTGTTTCTATTTTTTCCTTTTATGAAATCTGCTGTGTATGGCTTTGTTAAAGTTCTGCTTGTAATAATATCACCTTGGAAAGTGAGAAAAAGAAAACAGGTCTGTGTAAAGAACTGCTTATAGAATATTGTGTATTATCATTACATATTGGAAAAGAGGTAAAATCATACAGAATATGTGTTGTTAGAGGATATACAGAGACAGAGTTATTTTTTACCCACTTACAATTTTATAGCCGGGTAAGGCTATTTATAACAAATATAAATATATTTGCTTTCTTACAACTAATTTACTCTTTGTTGTATAGTAGCACAATTACGAAGTCCACAGACTTTGGATAACAAAATAGAGAGATTAGGTGTCATGTCTATAATTAAATTTAATCTCTATTTTAAGTTACTGTTTAATTTGATGGCCCAGAAACTTGATTTGGGCCATTCTAGCAAAACCAATAAATTCAGGTTTGCTTTTAATCATTTCAGTGTGAGTCCCTCAAACTGATATTTCCTCCCTTCCAATTCTTCCTGCAATTGCATCTCAATGCAGGGGGAATGTTGGGTGTAGGGTAAGGCGGCTACATGGCGTCAGGATAACAGGAAAAGCAAATACGGAACGCAGACCCACATCCATGAATTGCAGACTCCTGTCTGGTCTTTGGCCATTTTCATTCCTTCATCTAGTATCTGCTATGGTGTTCATGTTTGCATTTGGGAGGAATATGCTGCATCTAGGAAACCTCATAGAAGGTCTATGGCTGTTGATTACCAGTTAACTTCCTTGTCAATCTCAGGGGCTGGAAGGTGTGTGGCCTCCCTGGGGCCATAGGATATAGGTGGGGCCGCTTTAGGTAATTTAGTACCAAAATCCTAGACAACCAGCTCTACAGTGCCTATTTCATGGTAGGCTGGGAAACCCCTGCTATGGTCTCCCAGGGTTCCGGCTTTATTATAATTACTGTTATTTTTGAAGGTGATAGTCTAACTCTCCTCTATTACTGGGCTACCAAACATGTTGAGGGTCTCCTGTCACCCTCTGTCTTAATGCTAATTGGACGTGAGTTCAGAATTCCATCTTAGAGACTTCCTTCAGTGGCATCTCTCCAGTTGCTCTTCAGCTCATCTTCCACCCACAGTCCAGAAGGATTCTCATTTTTAAAAATGTCTTCTTAGGTGAGAAATATAGCTCAACAACCACTCTCTCATTTTAGTCCTTACCTTGATCATACCTACAAAGATTCTATCTCCAAATAAGGTTACATTCTGAGTTATGGTGTACATTGATTTTATTTTTATTTTTTGTTTTTATTTATTTTTATTTTTATTCTTTATATATAGAGAACGTGCAAATTGGGGAGAAGGGCAGAGGGACAGAGAGAGAGAGAGGGAAAGAGAGAGAGAGAATCTTAAGCAATTCCCCATTCAGCACAGAGCCCAGCATGGGGCTTGATCCCACGACCCTGGGATGATGACCTGAGCCAAAATCAAGAGTTGGATGCTCAATCAAGTAAGCCATCCAATGCCCTTAATTTTATTTTTAGAGCACACTATTCAACTCACTACAGTTAATATAGAGAATTACAATGTATAGGGGGGAAAAAGGAAACTCAATATTATAATTTTGAGAGTCTAAATGTACACATGTATGTATCATATAAAGAAAGTACCTTTCCCTAAAAATATCTGCTGGCTCAGTTAAGGTCTGTATTTGACTTATCAAATAATTTAAACAATTAAAAAACACTTGGAAGGGGAGAAACAGGGTGCAGGACATAAGTAGGATTACTAGGCAACATATCTTATATATGCTCATAATACATATGTATTCTGCCTTGGATAACTGGCATTTGTAAATTTCATTTGTTCCCTTTCATATTTGTTTGCAACTCTGGGAAAAAGAGCCCACTTCATTCATCTTTGCCTAGAATAAAATTTTGCACTCTGGAAATTAGCAAAAAAATATGCTTTTGAAATTTGTACTAATAAGGCCAGAATATACTAGAACACATGTAATACAGCATTGAATTTATGAAAAATAGAAAAGATATATACACTGATAGTTTCAACTGTAGACAAATCCACTTCCATAAGCTTAATTTGAAATGTCTTCATTATTATTTTCTTAATTCCCATTACAGAAAGCAGAGAGGTAGAACAAGTTTTGACATTGACTGATACAAAGGCTCAATGATTTCATCTAGGGTTTATGTTCCACTCTGTTATCTCCAGGCAAATTTTATCTTAAGGCTGATTACCCTTTGTTTGGCAGATAATTGCTAGGAGCAATTGATAAAGGCTTCTTAGGAACTTTTCTCAGCCGTCTCTTCTTATAGGCAAGGGAACTTGTCCCCAAAGAAATGAACTATCTGGCTAAGAGTAACAATGACATAAAGCTGCTCATGTAAAATAACCATTTTACCCATGATTAATTTGGAAAACAAGTGTATTCACCAATGCATCATCACATGACCAACCAAAGTACTCCACCAAACCAAACAAAAACAACAAAACACATTTTTTTTTAAATAATTTTTTTAAAATGTTTTTTATTTAGTTCTAGGAGAGAGAGAGAGAGAGAGACAGCGCGAGCAGAGGAGGGTCAGAGAGAGAGAGGGAGTCACAGACTGAAACAGGTTCCAGGCTCTGAGCTGGCAGTCAGCACAGAGCCTGACGTGGGGCTCGAACCCACGAACCGCGAGATCATGACCTAAGTGAAAGTCGGACGCTTAACCGACTAAGCCACCCAGGCGCCCCAACAAAACACATTTTAAGGGAACAAACCTAAAGGAGCAACAGGTTGCTTTATTGTTTTGTTTGTTTCCATAGCAGCATCTGTTCACCTATGCACGTCTATGATCCTATATGAGTATCTCATTTCTTTCTTTAATGAAGAAAACACCATAAAGAGGTAAAGAGAAATAGAACAGAAATCAAGAGACAGCATGTAGTCTCAGTGATATCGGGCAATATCTATTTGTGTGATTTTGGGCAAGTCAGGCAGATCTTTAATGTGACCCTAAATATGTCCCCCGTTTCCCACTTTGTTTTTCCTCATGCCACTTTTCCTTTGGTTTATGTTTAAGCCAGTTCACTTGTCTCTCATCCATTCTTGGAAAGGGTTAACATCTTTCCGAACGGAAGCCTTCCCAAAGGCCTGCCTAGCCCAGTCTTCCCTGTATTTTTTGCCCAGGTAACTCCCAATCATCTCTGTGGTGTCACCTTCAATGTCCCTTCTTCAGAGAAGGCTTTCCTGACCTTCTCATCTATATTAAACCATCTTGTTATCTATGATCATACCCTTTATTTTCTTTATAGAATGTGTCATAATTAGCAATATAAAGCATTTAAGTCCTGTCTCCTCTACTAAATTGAAAACTCATGGAGATAGAATCTATATCAATTATATTGATAAGCTATACCCTTAGTGCCTTTCCTATCCAATACCCAGGAAGTTCTCAATATGACTTGATAAATAGGGCATCTGGGTGTCTCAATCGATTGAACATCCAACTCTTGATTTTGGCTCAGATCATGATCCCAGGGACATGGTACCATGGAGCCTGCTTGAGATTCTCTCTCTCTCTTTCTCCTTCTGCCCCTCTTCCCCATTCTCTTTCTCTGAAAGAAAGAAAGAAAGAAAGAAAGAAAGAAAGAAAGAAAGAAAGAAAGAAAGAAAGGCACCCTCAAGGTCTCCTCTGTAAATCATAAATAATCATCACAGGATTGTTATAATCAATATGAATATATATTTTGCCAATAGCAATTCAGTATAAGGTATTATTTACATAAAACTAGTTTCCATTACTAAAGAATGAGTGTGTTACAGAGACTTTTTATAAACATGCTTTGCTACCATTACAAATGCATTTTAAAAATGGGCTGGACAATGTGTGATTCAAAGCTTTGGATGTGAGGTGGGTCTGCTAAAACATGCCAATTTCCTGGGGGAATGTTATCAGTCTTCCAGTTGTGGTCCTGCCGGAGAATGCTGCAGTTGGAAGAAGTGGTTTGCAATGACAAGAGAATGCTAGTTGAACTGTGACGGGTGGACTTATCATGTGGGGCAGGAACCAAGGTTATCTGCATCCAGGAAACAGATGGCATTCCAATTCAACAATGCAAACTCATGGGCTGCTCATGAAAGAAATGAATTCAGGAGATTATAAAGTCAAACCATTTACTTTTGAGGGGAAATTATTGGCTGAGTTTCCAATAATTTGGCTTGTCATCCCCAACATCTGTTGCCTTTGCTGTTATACCATTTTGCTCCTGATGACAAATTGAACAAGATCACAGTAGTGCATGATGACTAATAAACATCTTCATGGGTAAAATCAGTCAATATTAAATGCAGGGTAGTGGCATCACAAAATTCAGCCCCCTAGTAGAAGCCTCTCCATTATTACCATCTTTGCATAATTTTTGTACTCCTCATGGATCCCTTATTTTAACCATCCCTCCCAGAAAAGACCTTAATTCTAATATCTTACTAGGGAAAGTAGCCCTCAAAGAAACACATGTATAATATAACTGCAAGGCTAGCTGATGCATGTCTTCTGATATAGAATTATCTATCACAGTCCTATCTGTAATGAAACTGAAAAAACTACATTGAAAAGAATAGAAAATGATTTCGTTCTGCCTTCTGTTTGGCCCATCTGCTGTTATTTTTTCTCCCTACTGGCAAAATGTTAGACAATATTTCAACTTCACATCTCATAGGCACTTGCACAACAGAATACACTATATTAATGTTCCATTTATTTTTTTTAACTCTGTATACTATTTTGTTTTCCCCCTAGTTAACAGCAAGGCTAAGTAGATCACCATGCTTTCATCTCCTAGTAAAAGTCATATTACATATCTAGCCTTCCTTTATGCCATGTAGTGGATAAATAGTAGTTCACTGATACTACTGTTTCATGGATGAAAAAAGTGTATACGCTTGTGGTTGATTCTAGGTGAGGACGAAGGCTCAGGAATCAAACCTAGAATATGTAACAGTGACTGAATTAAGCTTTTACGGTAATTAACTACTATCTGAAACAGACCTTCAGTGACATGAGTTCATAATTTCCTACAAAGGATAGACCTGGTACTGAAAATAAAACCTGCATTTTGGTAATAGTGAAAAAACTCTGACCTCTGTCCTATCGTGTATTTATTATTGACCCATTCATTAAATCTTTTATTTAACCTGAATGACCTGAAGTCTCACCAGCTTTGAGAAAGTGTAAGGCTGCATGAACTTTGACACTAATCTTCTCATGACTCAAAGTTCTAATCCACACAATGCCCAAAACTCAGTCTGCTTGATTCTTCTAGAATAAACACTATTTCTGGGAAGCCCTAAAAGGGAGTTTATATGAGCTCTGAATAAATTTTTTTATGTTCTTCTGCTCTGATATATTTGCCAAAGTTCTGATGACCAAGAACCTCTTGAGAGAAGGCCCTCTGCACCTGCACAACCACTGAGACTTTCAGTAAGAGTGAAGATTGTTCTGGGTGCCATAATTTTCCTCTATTAGTTCATCCTAACAGAGAGTTTTCATAGGTCACTGTTCCAACACCTCTCAACCTACAGACTGTGGTAGGGTAGGACAATTACTCTGCACCTACTTCTGTCAAATTCTGCTCTGGGGACCTTAGAATAGCAGTTCTTCTCTAAAGTTTTACAAGATTACTTCTTGTAATCCCTATAGCTTTTTTCCTGTTGTTGCTCTTTCTATCCAGATCAGATCTAGCTCTTAGGATGGATCAGAACAGGTGTATCCTGTCTTCCATCTTCTCATTTTCTCTCTCCAAACATCAGTGTAAAAAAAAAAAGTAAATGTAAGAAACTGTTCTTTCTTTTTTCTTGTCAATCTACCCCAACCAAAATTGAAAATGCATATCAATGCTAGTTAAGTTGATTCCTAGGTGTCAGTAATCCACTGCTCTGCAAAGTGCCAGTCTGAGTCCCAGTTTTACTCAAAATGAAAAGTTATTGAACCATGAGTCAGGGGCGGATTAAGCACTGGGTCAGAAAAAAAAAAGAAAAAAGAAAAGAAACTCAGTCGCTGCCTTCTTCAATAAGCTCATAGTTTGGGAAATGGCATACAACAATAACAAGTAATAAAAAACAATGCCATAGATGCAATAATAAAAAAGAAATAGGGATTGTTGGGGACATACATGGTAATGACTAATTTGGTAGGGTATAACATTTGGAGGAAAGGTGGAATCGACAAGGTGAATTTCAAGGGTGTATTAAAGGGCTGATTTGAATCCCACTAGGTAAAGAAAAAGGTTAAGTGCACTCAGCAATAAAATGAGTATAGTAAAAGTATCCTCAAGTGTACACAGATCTCACTGGGAAATTTGTGCAAATTTTTGTGTGGTTGGAATGTAATGTATATAAAAGGGATTGGAAGAAGTCTGCAGTAAGATATTGAAGGGATTTTGATTGCCAAATTGAGGTGTATGGATTTTATCCTGTTACATGATGCGTGGTTATGACCTTAAACAAAGGTCTGTCACATAATTTTGTGTTAAGTTATAACTCTGGAAGGACTTTGCAAAATGGATTGGGGGAGAGAGAAATTGTTGGCATAACATTGAGTTTGGATGCCTTTAAAACAATCCAGGCAAAAGGTTAAAAAAGCCTGAATTTAGGATGCAAATGAGATAGAGACAGGAAATTTTTTAGATGTTTTAGAGGTTGGATATGAGAAAGAATGAGAGGGAGGAGTCACTGCTACTTTTGAAATTTCCAACATGGGACATCAGGAGAAACATGCTATAATAACCTGTTTGGTAAATAGAATAACGCCCCCTCAAAGATGCCCCCATCCTAATCTCTAGAAACTACAAATATGTTACATGGTAAAAGGGACTCTGAAAATGTCAGTGAATTAAGAATTTTGCAATGAGGAGATTATCCTGGATTACTCATGTAGGTTCAGGGTAGTAACAAGGGTCCTGTTAATAGGGAAGAAAAATAATTGAGAGCAGGAAGAGGGAGTGTGATGATGAAAGTGGAGTCAGAGTGATGGACTTTGGAGATGGAAGAAGAGACACTAAGGTGAGGATGGCAGGTGGCCCTTAGGAAGTAGGAAAAGTAAGGAAACAGATCATCCCTGAGGGTTTCACAGGGAATGCAGCTCTGAAGACAACTTGACTGTAGCCCAGTGAGACCCATGTCTGGCCTCTGATGTTTAGGACCATAATTTGTGCTGCTTTAAGCCATGAAGGTTTTGACTACAGTCTGACATATATGGATGATCTCTGTGAACATTATTGGGAGAACTTCAATATTTTTTCCTCAGTGGAACAGAAATAAAACACTTCAGCATCATTCATATTTTTGTTTATATCTCAGGTCCCTTTAAGAAGAGATGGGAGTGTTCCACGTAGAGTAAACTGCCTTGTGCAAAGGCCCACGTTCTCAATGCCCAAGAAGGAATCCCTGCTGAGGGTACTCTTTACTTGCTTTTTGGCAACATTGCTGGTATTCATCATGTCTGTTCACTAGTTCCACCAGTCTGAGAGAAGTTAAAGCCCCATTGTAGGCAGGGGCTACCACTTCTGTTCCTGGGTTATTTGACTCTAATTCCTTTACCTTCTCTGTAACCCTTGCTCTGATGACCCATCTGGACCCTCTTTTGTTTAAAGTATTTAAAGTGATTTTGTCACTTGCAAGCTATGTGAACTTGGTCAATACATAAACCTCTATAAAGTGTCTGGGTCAGTTAATTTCCCTAAAATGGGAGTAATAATGATGACTTCACTAGGTCAGGATTTGATTGCCTTTTGACTTCCTGATGCAAGGTGGTAGCAGGTTAAAGACATTCAATTTCAGGATACCCATAATAAGAGCCAGCTTCTCCTAACCTTGCCAAAGGGACCCAGTCTACATGTCTTCTTATTGCTATTTATTCTCTCCACAGGGCTTCACATCTGACTGGAGGATGAGACCTATATTTCTTCCAGATGTATGAGTGGGTAGACAGTAAGGAGATGAAGTGAATTTCTGTTACAAGGCTCCGGGTACAGTTGATGTTTGAAAGACTTCCTAAGAACAGGTTGTATCATAAATCACAGCTAATTACAGGGGCTGAAACAGATGGCACCAGAGTTCAAGGCCTATATATTTTCTGATGTTTCAATTCACTTGTGGATGGGTGCAAATCTTTTTTTTTTTTTTTTAATTTTTTTTAATGTTTTTTTTATTTATTTCTAGGAGAGAGAGAGAGAGAGACAGCGTGAGCAGGGGAGGGTCAGAGAGAGAGGGAGTCACAGACTGAAACAGGCTCCAGGCTCTGAGCTGACAGTCAGCACAGAGCCCAACGCGGGGCTTGAACCCAGGAACCGCGAGATCATGACCTAAGCGAAAGTCGGACGCTTAACCGACTAAGCCACCCAGGCGCCCCGCAAATCTTCTGAATACACCCCTTTAACCTTCCTTTTTACTCCCTCTTCCTATTTCACCCCCCCCAAACTGACTTAAAAATCTAAGTAGGTGGATGAGGTGGTTTGTACAGAATAGAAGATTTTCTTCTCCCCACTTCAAATTAAAGGCATAGTGGCAATAATTGGATAAGGAATATCAACATTTTTATATCAGCATAGAGGAAAATGGACCCACCTAATATCTACTGAGTACTTGATACATGACAGACACTGTGCTAGGTATTTTATATACCTTCTTAGTTAGAACTCATATCAACTTTAACATGTTGGTGTTAATGTCTCCACTTTACGCATGATTAACTGATAATGTGATACTTAATGAGACTTGTGTAGTGCCAAGGTGCACATAGCTAGCAAGTGATAGTGTTGAGATTAAAATTTAGGTTTATTTTAGAATACCATTTGATTTCACTAATATGTGAAATCTAAAAAAATAAATAAATAGGGGCATTTAGGTGGCTCAGTTGGTTAAACATCTGACTCTTGATTTCAGCTCAAGTCATGATCTCATGCTTCATGAGACTGAGCCCTGCATCGGACTCTGCATTGACTCTGCAGAGCTTACTTGAGATTCTCTCTCTCTCTCTCTCTCTGCCCCTCCTGTGCTCTCTCTCTCTCTCAAAATAAATAAATAAACTTAAAAAAAAACCAAATAAACAAACAAAAAGCAAAATTAGACCTGTAAATAGAAGAAACTGACAGTTGCCAGAGGAGAGGGAGTGTAGGGGAATAGGCAAAATGGGTGAAGGGGAGAGGGAGATACAGGCTTCTAGTTATGGAATGGGAGTAAATTATGGGAATAAAAGGCACAGCATAGAGAATATAGTCAATGATATAGTGTTGTATGGTGACAAATGGTAGCTACACTGTGATGAACATAGCATAACACATAGAGAAGCTGAATCACCTGAAACTGATGTAATGTTGTATGTCAACTACACTCAAATTAAAATAATTTTTAAAAAAGGATTTGGTCTGCTTAATTCCAAAGTTAGTGTTCTTCTTTCTCCCATGTAGAGAATGGAGAGCCCTGGGAATTATTTTATAAGCTGTCATATGGGGTCCAGCATCAGAAATCCTAGAAGCAGAAGTGAGAAGACATGGATGTACTTAAAATTTTCTGGGGACTAGCTGTATGACTTTGGATGAGTTGTTTCTTCATCTCTTTGACATTCATTACTACCGATGCCATCACATGTATGATGGTGAGTGGCAATAGCACTTGACTAAAAACGAGGTGTTTCCAGTTTGGGTTCCAGCGTTGCAATTAATTAGCTTTGTGGTTTGGAGGATTTCACTTAGCCAATCTAAATCTTAGTTTTCATTTGTTTGCGTTATTGTTTTTTAATATCTAAAATGAGAAGAATATGGAAGGCTTAATTCCTTCATGTTTGAAATTTTATTACATAAGGGTTTCCATTTCAATAATGATAGTTTCACCCAGACAGCTAGTGGGAGCAATTCTAACAGTTCACTACTACACACACAAACTTCTGTAAGCAATGAAATACTACCCTGGCTAGCCTGGGCTCCAGCCAGATATATTTGCAGAACATCCTTTAGCTTGAAATAGAAATGTATTGCTCAACCATCTGTTACAATTAAGAAAAGGTTTGAAATGTTTTCTATGTGTTTGACTAATCATGTTTTAGGGCCCTAAGGGTACTTTACAAATTACATGCCTTCCCTTCTTTTTGGCATTGTTAAAAATCTGGGATCTGCTTCCAAAATTTACCAGCTCGCTTTCTCTCTTATTATTTTCTCTGTTCTATTTTTTCTAAGAAACTAGTTCAGTCTCCAGTGAAACAAAGCAAGCAAATATGCTTCAAAATAAACTTATTCTATAGCAGAGTAAGTATTTTTAATTTGCATTCATTGGACAATGTCCTGACTGGTATCAGCCCTGAGGAGTTAAGCCACTAAGATCCATCTACTAAAGTGGAATCTCTGGTTTTGCCCAGTAAGAAAATAATGATACAATATGATACTATTCAGCCCTTAATTACAAATGACCTACCCATGTGGCCAGTACTCAGAAGAAAGTACAGTTGACCCTTGAAAAACACAGGTTTGAAAGGTGCAGGTCCACTTATATGCTTATATATAGTCATATAACCTATATACTTATATGATTTTTTTAAATACAGCATATAAATGTATTTTCTCTTCCTTATGATTTTAATAAATTTTCTTTATTTTAGTTTTATTGTAAGAATATAGTATATAATGCATATGACATACAAAATATGTGTTAAACAATTATTTATCAGAAAGGCTTTCAGTCAACAGTAGGCTATTAGGCTTTTGTGGAATCAAAATTTATACACATATTTTTCACTGCACAGGGGGTTCACTGTCCCTAGCCCCTGTATTGTTCAAAGGTGAACTGTATTGCATGGAGGTGGTGGGGGGAAGCTCTGGAAACTTCGTGAAGTTTCCATTTCTACATCTACATGAAGATGTAGGAATTAGCACTTGGACCCTTTCCATTATACTTCATAATTTGCCCTATTCTCTCTCCTACTCAAGGGAATGATTCCTTCTTTCTGTAGTGGGAGAGATGAAGTCCTGCTACAAGGTGCCACTCTTAGAAACATTCTGAACTGCTTCTGTCAGATTTACTGCGGTAGAATGGTGAGGTTCTTTCTTCCTACCTCTATCTCACATGTGTCCATCTCCTGTGTCTACAATTTTTGCACTTGTAACAGGGAAGCCTACCTATTTCCTGGGAGGCAGGCGATTTATCAATAATGATCCTCAGATCATAGGAGAGGATCCCACTCACAGCCAGCTTATTCTCTGGGTCTCTTCCACTGTACTTCCACAATCTCTAGAGCAGCCTTTCTCAATCTTGCTATCCTGGAGGAACTATCAAAATAATTTTGGGCTCCCTGCGAACCTCTGCATAAAAATTATTAGAGTAATCATTCAGGGTGCATTAGGATTATCAGGAAGTAGATGTAATAATAATTACCAATGTTCTTTTTAGCACAGAATGATATTTTCCTGTGGATCTGTTTATTTTGTCAAATTATTAGCTTATTTTTTATAGTTCTACTTACCCACACAGGAAATAAACTTCATGTAAGTCAGCAGTGTTGATAAAGAAAAGTTCGACTGTTCCTTTTCTTAAATTTCTTACTTGATTTTAGGGGCACCTGGGTGACTCAGCTGGTTAAGCATTAGACTCTTGACTTTGGCTCAGGTCATGATTTCAGAATTCGTGAGTTCAGGCCCCACATCCAGCTCTGTGCTGATAGTGTGACGCCTGCTTGTGATTCTCTCTCTCCCCCTCTCTCTCTGCCCTTCCCCTGCTGGTTTTCTCTCTCTCTCTCCCTCCCTCCCTCAAAATAAATAAATAAACTTCAAATAAAAATTTCTTACTTGAATTTAAAAAAATTTAACTTTGGATCTAAATGTCTTTGGATAAATTTTTATTTTATTTTATTTTATTTTATTATTTTTAAATAATTTTTTAAATATTTATTTTTGAGAGACAGAGAGACAGAGCATGAGTTGAGAAGGGGCAGAGAGAGAGGGGGACACAGAATCTAAACCAGGCTGCAGGCTCTGAGCTGTCAGCAAAGAGCCCTATGTGGGGCTCAAACTCATAAACTATGAGTTCATTACCTGAGCTGAAAGTCAGACGCTTAACCGACTGAGTCACCCAGATGCCCCAAATTTTTATTATTCAAGCTGCTAATCAGGTCTTTCTCTATTTAAACCAAGAATGATTTCATAGTCAAACTTCTTGAGGGGTGGGAGAGAACCAACCAGACTGTTAAGCTTAGCTTTTTTCTTAACTTTTCCAAGGAATCTAAAGACTCTTTAGGTAACCATAATAAACTTCCATTATATAAGGACCAATAACCTCTTCCAGTAAAGGGCCAGATAATAATTATTTTAGGCTTTGGAAGCCATGTGATTTCTGTTGCAACCATTCAATTCTGCTGTTGTAAAGCAAAATCAGCCATGGAAAATCCTTAAGGAAATGGACATGGCTGTCTTCCAATAAAACTTTATTGGTAAAAACATGTTTTCATATAGTCCAAATTTAGCCTGTGGGCTATAGTTTGCTTGTGTTAAATAAGTAGCTTAAGTCAAATAGGATTTAGTTTCTCAAAATATTTAAATAAAGGTATGTGTTACTTTAAGTAATGTGGGTTATAACATGAAAATTTGTTGACAATGTTGAATATAGTAAATTTATTTAAACCATAGGCAATATAATAAATATATATCCTGAAAAAATTTCATGCAAGCCTTTGATAATTTTTAACTGAGTGACATATCATGTCCACTTTAATCCTAACTCTAGTTTAACCCTAGCAGTTGCAAAATTATTACACACATGTGCTGGTTTCTTGCTCTTTTATAGATTTATATATACATAAAGGTGTTATTTTTGAAACTATTTTTTAAATGACTGCTAACTGAATAAGCCTGCTCACTCATTCAAAATCGGAAAACTTCAGCACAGTGTTCATTGCTTTCCAATGAATCGCAGGGTACTCTTTATTCACAGAAACCTATAACTTATCTAAGGCCAATGAATAAATATCATCCTGAGTATTAAGTCAGTCTGTGGCTCACAGAGTTCTTTTCTTCACTCAAAATTCTCAGGCTGGGCAGGAGGTTCAGAGAAAGGGCCATTCCAGTCATACGTATGTATTAAAGGGGAAAAAAAAAAAACCTGTTCATTTTTCTATTTTGCACTTTTCCTAAGTGGTTTTCAATATAACTTGATTCCCTCCCTATATTCTCAAATTGTGGCAGCAGTGGAAGCATTAAAAGACTTTCTTTTGCAACATGAAATTCTTTCCCCCCAAAATTCAGATCCCTTTTAAGCCCAAGAATCCTTCAGTTGTGTCCAACCAGTTCACAAGAAGAAAAATATCTCTTCAGTAGACTAGTTTCTGTAGCATTCTTCTCCTTCAAACCACTCAACAAAATTCAAATACTATTTTTTTTAAATCTTATTACTCCTACAGTAGATATTTTAGTTCAAACACCATATTGAGAACTCTTTTCTGCATTCAGAAGAAATGTATATGCTCTTTATTCAGGTTTGTACAAGTTTTTAAACATTTTCAAGTAAACCTATTGTTGCTTAATAAACCTAATTACTTTTGTGGCATCAACCAGAATGTAATTTACTTCATCTTGGCCTCTTGCAAAGAAATCAGTGTGTGGATACAATGTTAGAATCTTCTTCTTTAACAATTACAGAAAGAAACCTTCTCACAGAGCCAACCATTGATGGGGCACATCAGACAGAAGACAATGTAATTTCTCTAAGACACATCTTTATTTTTTTCCAAGTAAGAAAAAAAACACTCGTTAAATATATCTTTACCTCTGTTTGTTCTGGGCAACTTACTGCAGCAGTAAAATCTTTCTTAAAATTTTCCATCATGTACAAATCTTACAAATGCTATATAGCATGACATTTATTGGTGATACCTGTTTATTCATCAGCCTGGATAGAAAAGCTCTTGTTTTTCAGTTTATTATACCAAATTCCATCTGATATTATGTGACACGTCATTGTTGTAGTGACATATTTTTTCAAGAGTGAAATCTTTTCAATTTCTCCTGCTGACTCTTATTTTACTCACTATAGACTGGCATTTTTGTCACCAACTGTGTAACTTTTTTTCTTCTAGGCAATGTTTTGTTGCTCAGTAACTTGATTTTGTGACTCTTCAATGAGTATGACCTTTTCTTGACAAAAGCTTTACTCTGTTTTGAGACTCCAAAAGGTGTTTAAGATAATTATCAGCTTTCCTTGCCCAATGGAGGTGATTTGTAGGTAAGTGTCTTTTCAAGATTTCTGCAGGCCGTGTAGCATTTTCCCTTGCTTGCCACAGGGGCCCCTGGTTAACTCAGCCAGTGGAGCAAGAGACTCTTAATCTCAGGGTTGTAGTTCTGAGCCCCATGGTGGGTGTAGAGATTACTTAAAAAAATAAAAAATAAATCTTTAACTTGCCTGACAAAAATAACATGTAACAGAACAAGACAGCTTGGATTACCAGCTTATGTAAAGTCCATGGAAAACTAGCCTCCCTGGTAAGAAAAGAATTTATTCTTTGTTTGCTTTGTTTGCACTGTACCAGTGCAGTGAAACAACCAAGAGGATTAGAATTCTTCATAACTAACTATATGGAAACTGTTCATAGGCCTAGCTCTAGAATCTTCCTTTTCCATCTCACATTCTGTCTTCAAAGATACTCCACACTGGGCCATCAGACTTTTTTGTAAAACACGAATATCAATAAAATATAAAACAAAAGGGCATACAAAATAACTAAATGAGACATTTCAGAAATAAAAACCTTGTAATCATAATGCAACTTCTAACTGACACAATCTATATTTTGCAGTATTTCTGAAAACACCAAAACAACAGGAGGATGGTTAGGTTGTGGGCACACAAAAATTCTTTTTTGATAATGAAAAATATCCTCTGATTATCTGTTATATCAGGAGACTTGTTACAGACTTGTTGAAGGCATGCATGGTCAACAATGTAGGAAGAGTTTAAAAGAGTTAGGGGAGTAGACATGCTAGAGTGGATATATCATGTGAGGCCAGAAGATCTATCAGAGTTTTAATGGGAAGCTTTAGGAAACACATCACTCACTAAGGTCTTTGGAGATGAGCACAAGCTTGGGTTGTTAATATAATAACACAGATGATGAGGTCCCAAAGCTGCAGCAAGGAGATTGCAATTATTGTAATGACGGACAAGTTCGGAGGGGCAGCTGAGTAGGCTTAGAGATGATTAACAGAATACAGTATCCCCAGTGGTAACACAGATTAGCAGCCCACAACAGTGTTGCTTAATATATGCAATCAAAAGAAGGTAAGGATGCATATTCAAGAGACTGTGGATGAGCCACGTTAATCAGAAGTCATTATCTTTTGCCAAATTCTTAACTTGAGCCAGTTTTCAGAGCTAGAACCTTATGACTAAAGAGGTGGTTAGTCTTTTCCTGAGGAGGAAGGACCAGGCAACACCATCGCAGACTTAGACTATAATGTTTTCTCCTAAAACACCTATAGTCATTTACTCAGATCACTGTGTTTCAGGGATAGAATAATATGATAACTGCCCCCTCAAAGTATTATCAAAGATCTTATTAGAGTGAGAGCCTACAGTGAACAGGTAATGGAGTCTTGCTAAAGGTATATCTGCAGCATAACTATTGGTCCTGTGAGTCCCCCAAACTTACTGGATTTGTAAAGACAGAACACTTGATCACAGGGCACCACATCACCATGCATCCAGAATTCTGTATTATGAGTTGGATTCAGTAACATTTACCAGGTCAATAAAGTCAGATAAGCCCACTAGTCCACTGTAAAACGGAAATGGCCACCTCTCAGGTCCTTGAATATATAATTGGAATAAGCCTATTCGGTGGTTGATGTAAGCTCCACCATTCCCCTTCCCCATCAAAATATAACTAATTAATACAATATGGCACTCCAGGGAGATGGGATAGATTAGTTCTATTCTTAAGGATCTTAATGACATAAGGGTGGTAGTCATTATTATATCACCACTAAATTCTGAAGTCTTGTCCCTGAAGAAAATATATATATTCTGGGGAATGACTTTATTATTTAAAAGGATTTTTTTAATGTTTATTATTTTGAGAGAGACAGAGACAGAGTGCTAGTGGGAGAAGGGCAGAGAGAGAGGGAGACACAGAATCCAAAGCAGGCTCCAGGCTCTGAGCTGTCAGCACAGAACCTGACACGGGGCTCAAACTCGCAGACCACGAGATCATGACCTGAGCCAGAGTTGGATGCCCAACTGACTGAGCCACCCAGGCACCCCTCTAGAGAATGACTTTATGCTATAGCAAACTCACCCAAGTAGAAGCCCTGATTGTAGCTGCTGTAGCAGATATGGTATCTTGGCTGGAGCAGATTACAAAGGCCTAAGGCACATAGTATGAAGCCACTGGTTTCTCAAATGCATTGTTTTCTATTGCAAATTGTTTGTATTCATGTAGAATGGACAACAAAATACATTTACAGTGTTGTTCCACACTATATTTACTTTCCTGTTCTCTGTCATAATATAATCAGAAGAGATGTGGACTGTCTGGACATACTACAAAATATTACAGTGATTTATTATATTGATGCCATCATGTTGATCAGGCAAGGTTAACAAGAGGTGACTAGCATGCTGGAGGTGTTAGGTAAGATTTATATGCTACAGAAAGAGATAAAATTTATAAAGATTCAAGGTCCTGCCTCCTGGGGAAATTTTTAAAGATTCGGGTTCTGGTTTGTGTCAGAACATTTCCTCCAAAGTGAAAAGATACATTTCTGCCTTTTGCATTCCCTACCACTGCAGAGAATTATATACTTTTTTAAGACACAACTCCTGTGTTTTGTGATTTGTCCAACAGAGGTGGAACAGTTGACTATGAGCAACCAAGTGACCATGCATTCAGAACTCTATACTATAAGTTGGATTCTGTCAGACCTGCCGGGTCGATGAAGTCAGGTAGGCTCAACAACAGTCTGCAGCAACATAGACATGGTGCACCTGCGTTCAAGCCCAATTAGGAAAAGCAGGCATTCATGTCACGCAACAGTTGTCCCTCCCCCAGCTTGTGCCTATGACCATATAGAAGGAGGAGAAGAAGCTCAAGTTTGGCTTATAGAGAGGTCAGCTTGATTTGTGGGTATAAGCCAAAAGTGGGTGATGGCTACAAGACAGCCACATTTGGGGAAGGCCTTGAAATGCAGTTCTAAGGAAAAATACTCTCAATGAGCAGAGTAGTCACCCATTTTGTATGGGACGAGAAGTGGTCTTAGGTAAGAATATATACAGAACAGTGAGCAACAGCAAATGGCTGGCCAGTTGGCTGGAGGCCTGAAAGGAAAAGGACAGAAAGATCAAAGGAAGGAGGTGGAGTGAAGATGTGTGTGATAGGCATATGGAAATGGGTGATAAGTAATGAAAATTATTTAAACAGTGGGGGCAGAGAAAATACCTGCTGGATAACCCTGGATAATCCTGTTGGGTGCTTTTCTGTAGTCCCTTGTCTGTGACCAGTGTGGGGACAAACGCAGCAACCCTGGCTTCAGAAGGCTAGGATTACTGTGGGAATGTGGATTACAGGGACACCTTGATTTAAGTCACTGACACAAGCAGAAAGAATGGGTATGTGGAATAGATAGCGGAGGAGGGATGCCAATACTATACTTTGTCCCATTAATCTCTGGCTTCTAAGTTTTTCCACAGAAAGAGGTCAATTGGAACCCTGAGGATCTCTAACCTGAACATGTATGGGAAAGTGCATTCGTGCAGCACGAGAGGTGGGACGTGGCAGCCACCAAGGTGTGCTGCTCAGACATCAAGAGAGAATTTGCTGGTCAGCTGTGGGTCAGCTGGTCAATCAAGTGAACCCAAGCCTTCTGCACACTGCCATTTGGGTTAAAAGACATCCAATGAAATCACAAGCAAGGTTGCATGATGGCTGTTGTCTACCACTCTACGTGCTAGCATTCCACAAAGTTCCCTAAACCATGTATCAGTTATTTTTCTCACAGTCTCTCAAGGAACCCCGAGTGGGGTTCTGTGGAACCCTGCTTAAGAAACTCTGCTCTAGACGTTTTGTCCTCATTCTCCTGCCCATCTTCCCCACATTCTTCTTATGAATCTCTCATCTCCTATTTAAGTTGCCATTTTCCTCCCCTTTGCTGTCTGTCAGTCCCAACTTTGCATGGTTTCTGTGAGGAGGGAAAACATCCCAGAAAGTAAGCCTATGAGTTTTTAATTTTTATTTCTTTTTTTAAAATTTTAAAAAATGTTTTATTTATTTCTGAGAGAGAGAGAGAGAGAGGGGAGAGAGAGAGAGAGAGAGAGAATGGCAGCGTGAGCAGGGGAGGGTCAGAGAGAGAGGGAGACACAGCATCTGAAGCAGGCTCCAGGCTCTGAGCTGGCTGTCAGCACAGAGCCTGACGTGGGGCTCAAACCCACGAACTGTGAGATCATGACCTGAGCCCAAGTCGGACGCTTAACGAACTGAGCCACCCAGTTGCCCCTTAATTTTTATTTACATCTTGGAGTGTGCTGAAGGAGAGAAAATGACACGCAGTGGTCTATTTAAAAGAAGAAAAAATACAAACAGAAACACCACATATTAACACTATGGTGTATAAACATGCCACATGTCTTTTTTAGCAAAGAACTTTGGAGGGCTAGAAACATTAATATAGACCTCAATTAAAACGTTGAATTTAAGGTAAACATTCCTTTATAACCCTCCAGAACTTTTATCAACTCCCTTTCCCTCTCCAAATTCGCATGAGTCTGTCTTATTTTTCCCCCCTTACAGGTGGGGGATGTTTTATCCTATAGAAAAAGAACCATGACTGTTTATTTGTCTGATTCTTCCACAGTCCTTAGTTCCTAGTCTGCTGATTTAATGTATAGTTCTAGTCTGCAGTGTTTTCCATTTGTGTTATACCAATTTAGGATTTAAATTGTTATAAATTATCAATATCTCTATCAGTGGGTTGAGGAAAAGCAAAAAGCACACGCTGACAGACAAACAGGTGAATATTTGATGACAGCAACAGATTCCAGGGGAAACAGTCTTGTGATTGAGTTTGAAGACTGTCAGCTCACAATTGTACTTCACGGGACCACACATTTCTCACGAGCTTCAAGATATTTCTATGTCAGAATGATGACCAGGCAGATCTGAGTATCCAGCCCTTAAGCGGAGGTATTCAAGACCTTTTCTCATTATTTTTGTTCTTCTTTAGCTGGTATATCCCAGAATGAGGTGTTTAACAAAACTCATTTTCCATTAATTGTAATTATCCCTTTTAAGTGATAGTTCACTTTTGATCTTATTTTAGTGGAAATATATCAAAACAGCATTACACATTTTGTGGGATTTCTAAACTATTTGCACTTGAATGTTCAAACGTTGTGTAAGATGACTTGGGGTCTCTATCAATTGTGGAAGCGCCTTATCATCCTGCATCATGCTCACTACCCTCAAGTCCCTGAAACACAACTGGCAAGGGAGGTTTCTCACCTCAAATATACCATTTATTTATGGACAGAGGTTCTTCTCCGAGGTTCTGGCATTTTCCATGCTCTGGTGGGCTAGGATAAAGAACATGAAAGAGGGGCGCCTGGATGACTCAGTCGGTTAAGCATCCGACTTCAGCTCGGGTCATGATCTCACGGTTCGTGCGTTCGGGTCCCACGTCGGGTTCTGTGCTGACAGCTAGCTCGGAGCCTGGAGCCCGTTTTGGATTTTATGTCTCCCTCTCTCTCTGACCTTCCCCTGCTCATACTGTCTCTCAGAAATAAAATTTTATAAAAACATTTAAAAAAAAAGAATATGAAAGAAAACCCAAATCCTACTTTTCCTTCTCATCTGAGGTGGATTCCTGAGGTCTGCAAAACTGGCAAGGCTTCTTCTGTGTGAACTTGGTTTTTTCTTGGGGCGAGATGCCCTAGGGACATGTGAGTCTCTAGGAGGCTGACATTTCCCTCTTCTGAGATTTTCCTAAGGAAATCTCAGTCCCTCATATAAATATTTTAGTTCCAACCTTTCAGTTCTATAGGCAGGCAGGAACACGTCTGACTAAAATCTAGATTGAAACAACTAGGCTACACATAGGATTCTTGGCTTAAATGCATTCATAAATAAAGAGCCTTAAGACACTGTTTTCACTTACATTCTTTTTCTTTCAAACTATATATTTGCTATGCATATGAGTGATTTTCAGACAAAAAAATGGCATAATGGTCCTTGGGCAACTAGAACAAAATAACTGTGAGGACTCAAAAATGGCAGCCAGGACAGCCATGTGGATTTTAGAAAACACTTACAGAGGTATTTCTACCATATTTAGTCTTTCTTCACTCCAGCTCAGAATGATTCATGCATGGGCACTGGAAGCATGCTTTGTTGCAAATAACTAGGCTGAATAAACTATAGTTTTACATTCAAAAACCCTGGATCTTGTTCTGCTTCTGCTGTTCATTAGCTTTATGACCAGGGCTAATTATTTTACATTTATCATCCTCAAGTGTCTTACCTGTAAGAGACATTCATGTTTAACAACCAAATTTTGCTGAAGATTATATGATATGATGTATGTGACATTTTGATTATTATAAAAATGTAAAGTTGGGGGCTCCTGAGTGGCTCAGTCGGTTAAGGGTCTGACTTTGACTCAGGTCCTGATCTCATGGTTTGTTAATTCAAGCCCTGCATCGGGGTCTGTGCTATTAATGCAGTCTGCTTTGGATCCTCGGTCCTCCTCTCTCTCTCTGTCCCTTCCCTGCTCACACACATGCACTGTCTCTCTCTTTCTCAAAAATAAGTGAATATAAAAAATTATTTTTAAAAAAGAAAAATTTTTTGACTAGTAGGGAGAAGAGGAGTAGAGGTTTGTAGGAAAGATAGCAAGAGGAAACACCCGTGGTCATTTTGTCTAGCTATCTCTCTCACGAGGCAGGGTATTACTAAACTGTTCAAAGCCTGAGACATTCACTGAAATGACATCTGAATGAAATGAAATAAAATGGCATTCATCCTATTGTGGTGTGGGGTTACTATATATAAAATATAGGATCTCAAGCATTACAGCCTCTCTTGTCCTCCCTGAGCTTATTTGGGTGGTGTTCCTGGCAAGGCTTCCCTCGTCAGGCCCAGCTGTCATCTGGCTATCCATGTTATGTGACTAAGGTAGGTAAAGTAGGTACCGTCCTCAGGCATAGATATGGTCACCTCAGATTTAGAGAAATGGAGCAAAGGAAGGGCTATCCATTTTTCAAGCCCTAACCCTTTCATATCAGCAAGGTTTGCCAGCAAATCCCTAGATTTGAACGAGTAAAAAGTTAGCTTGTGTCAAGGCGCCTGGGTGGCTTAGTCGGTTAAGCGTCCGACTTTCGCTTAGGTCATGATCTCACGGTTTGTGGGTTTGAGCCCCGCGTCGGGCTCTGTGCTGACTGCCAGCTCAGAGCCTGGAGTCTATTTCAGAGTCTGTGACTACCTCTCTCTCTGACCCTCCCCTGCTCATGCTGTCTCTGTCTCTCTCTCCTAGAAAAAAAAAATTAAAAAAAAAACAAACAAAAAAAATTAGCTTGTGTCAAGAAAACTTACTCCTTGTCACCTATTCTGGTGTTGCTAATTTTGTTTACTAGCACTCTTGGCAGAGAATCCCTGGAGGAAGGAAGGACAGTATTTGTATTCCAGCCCCCAAATCACAACCCAAACTTCTAAGTCTAGGTGAGGGGAGAAATAAGTCTATTGCTAATGAGCTCCAGGAGAGCAACTTTTAGCAAAGGATATAAACTACATAACTAGTTACAACATCACTAACTTAAAGTGGTAAGAAAGTAAAAACTGTATTTGCCTGCAATCAGATCTAGAAAGCTCAGGAAGGATTCCAGGATGGTGTAATGCCTGAGTTGAGTCTTAGAAGACAAGCACCGATTAGGGGGGAGAGAATTAGATGTTGTTCTAGGTACAGGGAGAAAGGTGAGTAAATGTATAAGGTTGTGTGAGTAGAGAATTGGTTAGCAGTTTGAAATTGTTGGAGCCAGCAGTGCAACAGGTAGGAAGTGAGGAGAGATGCAGCTGAACACAAGGCAGAGGATGCATTATGAAGGGTGAGGGCTACCTTAGGAACTTCAGTTTTATCCTAGAATCAAAAGGAAACTTTAGAAGAGGGTGGGTTTTTTAAAAATGTTTATTTATTATTTTGAGAGAGAGAGGGAGGGCGCGGGGCAAGGGGCAGAGAGAGAGGGAGACAGAGGATCCGAAGCAGGCTCTGTGCTGATGCAGAGCTTACACTCATGAACCATGAGATCATGACCTGAGCCGCAATCGAGTAGGAGCTTTACTGACTGAGCCACCCGGGCACTCCCTATTAAAGAGTGTTGAATGGATAATGTGGCATAGTCATATTTGCATTTTTGAAAATAAATAAAAAAATTTTTTTTCAAAAAAATCAAGCTATGCATTTGGTAAATTTGAGGGGACTGTGACTGTAAACCTGTTAGGAGGTTCTTTGAGTAATAATTTAGGTCAAACACTGAATTTAGAAATTTAGCATTATAAACATATATAAAAATATCTGTAATGTATATACTGTATATAAATATAATAAAAACTATTATATATTATCTTAGGTATAATTACTTCATACAATCATACACATTACATGTTTATATTATAATATGCATTATATTAAACATATTATATAGTTCATGATGTGTTATAATATGTATCATATTTAATCTGTATTATATATAATGTTTATGATATACACATTATATTGTAATATATTCCATAATATTATATTGCATAATAGAATTATATTATGATATATAAATATATAAAACATCATACTTATAGAATTTTTAAAGAGACTTATTTTCTCCCATTTTATATATGTATTATGCATATATAGAGTGTTTTTGAATAGAGACATATCTGAGTTCCTTGAGAAGATGGATCAAAAAATCAGGATTGACTAAAAAATGGCTAAAGGGACAGTCATATAAATTTTGGGAACACTACAGAGATATTTCTAACATATTTAGTCACTCTGTCACCCACTTGAAAATCATTCATACACAGGCACTTAAAGTATGCCTGGCTGCAAATTGCTAGGTTGAAAATATTGTAGTATCTTATACCCCCAAATCTCTCTCACTGTTATTGACATTTTGGAAAATGATGAGTTTTTATTATGATGATAAATAACAGTTTACTTTTCTTCTGTTAGAGAAAATGAATTGAAGCCTGCAGGACAATATTAGCATGGGTTTGTTCACAAGTTTCTATAGAGTGAATTCTTCAATTAAATGATTAATAATTTCAATTGCTACTCGTCCAAGAAACATCATGCTTGACTACACTTTTAGTATGATATAATCATTACTTATGACCAGGGCTTTCTCCTTCACCAAACAAAATTTATGATGTTTACTCAGGTGTACTCCAGCATGCAGGTAAAGTCAGAGGAGATACCAAGGTAAGTGAGAAAGTCAAGTAGCTACTGTCTTCAAAGTGCACCCCTGGGACACCTGATACTTACTTCTGAGTTGTAATGTTTCACATTTTCCTTGTAAGTGATAACCTTAACCTGCCTCCATGCTTTTCTATATGTCACTGTATCATATTAACTGAAAAAAAAATTGAATATGATTGTAAAAAGGGTAACACAAGTGTCACATCTTCAGAACAGATGGGTATTAAACAGTAATTGTGGGAATGATTTAGTGGAGAGACATGATGCTATAGCGATCTGGAATCAACACCTAGCTCAACTACTTCTTAGCAATGTGACCTAGGGCAAGAATTTAGTCTGCAAGGACATTGATTTCCTCCTACAAACTGTGAGTAATAAAACTTCACCTCACAGAGTTACTTTGATAAAGGTAATTAAAGTGCCTCACTTGGCAAATAACAGACATTCTATAATTATTACTATCTTTTTATTCTTTGCTGTCACTTTCTGATAATTGGTAAATTTTTCCTCTTCATCACTGGCTACCCTTCCTCAATTTTCTTTGTCATCTCTTCCTTGCTAACTGTTGGAGTATTAGAAAGATGTGATCTGCCACAACCTTTGTTTTCTATCTGTAGTGCTAGATGGGCTCACTCAGTTTCAGGAACATTCTCAGTGTGCTTATGACTCCCAAATCTTTATCTCCAGCCATGGCTTCCTCCAGTAAATCTGAATTGTCTACTTGAAATTACTATGTGGATGCCTAATAGGCAATTTTCCACAGTAAATAAATATTATGTTGTTATTACTATAAATGTTGTTATTACTATAATTATAGATGCTGAAGATATATCAATAAGAAAAACAAATGGAATTCTCTCTCCATATGTTTACGCTCTAGAAATGACATTATACTACATCAAAATAAATAACTTATACTGTATGATAGTAATAAGTGCTATGGAGAAAAATAAAGCAAGGGGAATAGATATTTTTTACTGCTTAATGAACTATCCCAGATTTAGTAGTTTAGAACAATGCATATTTGTTATCTCCCAGTTTATGAAAATCAGGAATACAGGCACTGTTTAGCTGGGCAGTTCTGGCTTAGGGTCTTTTATGAGATTTCAGTGGAGATATTCATCAGGCCTACAGTCATTCCAAGACTTACTTGGGACTAGAGGATCTGCTTCCAACATGGCTTTTTCATGTGCCTTCTGACAGGAGGTCCACTCCTTGAGAGCCTACTCCAAGAAACTGGGGAGCTTCTAAATCATAAGGCATGTACAAGAAGGTCCAGAGCAACGTTCTTCATGATATCCAACCGTTCATCACAGTAAAATGGTATATTGCTCAGGGTTCAACAGAGAAACAGAATCAATAGGATATGTATATGTATATGCAGATGTATATGTATATGTATGAGGAGATTTATTATAGGAATTGGTTCCTGTAATTTCGGAGCCTGAGAAGTCCCACCATCTGCCATCTGTTAGCTGGAAAACCAGGAAAGCTGGTAGCATGGTTCAATTCAAGTCCAAAGGCCTGAGAATCAGGAACACTGATGTCCAGGGCAGAATATGTATGTCCCAGCTCAAACAGAGAGTAAATTCTCCCTTCCTCTGTCTTTTTGTTCTACGCTGTCCCACAATGGAGTGGATGATGCTCACCGCATTGGCGAGGGCAATCTTTACTTAGTCTACCTATTCAAATGCTAATCTCTTCCAGAAACATCCTTACAGATACACACAGAAATAAAGTTTTGCCTGCTACCTGAGGATCCCTTAGCTCAATCAAGTTGACACATAAAATTAACCATCACAAATGGATAATTATGGCATATTCACAAATAGATTTATTTAAAGAAGTGAAAAATGAGCCAGCTTTAGCTATGTGCAATAACATAGATGATTCTTACCGTTGGGTTGAAAGAAGCAAAATGCAAAAATACATACAGTATTGATTTATATTTAGTTCAAAACTAGGTAAACAATTTACATTTTGGATGGTAAAACTTTAAAGAAAAATCCATGACTATCACCTAGAATCAGGATGATTATCAGCGTGATAATCAGAAACTATTAGTCAGAGGTTGAGAACTGTAATCCAGAATGAGCGCATGGGGATATATGGGGATTCTAGTAATTTTATAATTCTTTTTCTAATGTTTATTTTATTTATTTTGAGAGAGCGAGAGGCAGAGAGAGGAGAGAGAGAATCCCAAGCCATCATCCCAAGCTGACAGCAGAGAGCCTGACGTGGGCTTGAGCTCATGAACCGTGAGATCATGACCTGAGCTGAAATCAGGAGTCAGATGCTTCACTGACTGAGCCACTCAGGTGCCCCTTTTATAATTCTTAATCTAGATGGTGATTAACAGGTGTATGCTTAATAATTTTTATTATACTCTACATGTTTAAGTCACTTATCTATGTAGACTTCATACTTTACAATTCGAAGGAAAAAGAGATTGTGTGGTCATAGTAGGCCACTGGAGGTCAGTGATAATACAAAAGAGATATGGGAAAAGGTAAAAAAGATAGTTCTCTTCAAAAAAAGAAAGGAGGAGGATATATTATGCAATGGACTACTCTGGAACTTTAAATTTTTTTTTTAATGTTTATTTTATTTTTGTGTGAGAGAGAGAGAGAGACAGACCACAAGTGGGGGAGGAGCAGAGAGAGAGGAGACACAGAATCCAAAGCAGGTTCCAAGCTCTAAGCCATCAGCACAAAGCCTGATGTGGGGCTCAAACTCAAGAACAGTGAGATCATGACCTGAGCTGAAGTAGGCCACTTAACTGACTGAGCCACCCAGGCGCCCCTACTCTGGTACTTTTAAAGGGGAATATTTAGTCCCTGCTTCTGACCTCTCCCTCTATGTGGAAGGACCTTCATTAGGGTGCTGCTCCTGGCAAGTATCTAGTCCCATTATTCTTCCCCTGAAGGGGCAGTTAGAGGGATGGAGAGAGAAATGATATACTTAGTTGATGAGTTTTGGAGAAAAACCAGAGCATTAATAGCTCAAGCACTTTCTCTTTTTTTTCTTTTGTGAGTGAGCTAATTGCAGGGAACATATGGTTGTTTCTGTTCCTCTAAATATAGATACCCCCTCTAGTGAGATCTACTCTGAATCTAACCATAAGTGGGTGAATAAGGTTTTCCCATTCAGAAGTTAAGTATGAGGAAGCTTACTTGCTCACAAAAGAACTCACATTCTCAAATTTCTGCCTTGTTAGTAACAGACATAAGTAATTTGATATTCATCTACTGACTTCTGGCCTTATTCTTTGAATTGATTTAAAACCTAAGTGGGGGGGAAATAACCTTATTTATCCCCCTGTGCCCTTCTACATTCTTGGGCTATTGTCAGCTCATTTTGATGAGGACTTTATCTAGCTCCTAACTTGTCCTGCTTGAGTAGTGTGAATGGCATTACGGCACTCCTTGTGACTTAGAGGCTTAAAACTAATTTTGTCTTCCTTCTTGTTTTCCTGATCAGGACTAAAATAGGGCTTTTATGATCAACTTACAGTTATGGACCAATTTTGGAAGCAGGCCGTCAAGATTTTATGGCAACAATGCCCATCAATAAGCAAAGCTAATTCAAGGATATATATGCAAGAAAAACAATATAGGAGTAAAAAATAATAACACAAAAAACATGGAATAAAGCTACATAAAGATGAGCTAATATATAAACTAATTATGTCTCTCTTCTGATATGCCTCTGCTGCATGAAACGAGTAAGATTAGAACACAGATGTCTTCAATTTCAATGAGCCAAGAGGCATATTGTGTCTGTTTTTGAAGTATAGAGTAAGACAAAGAGCGTGTATGGTACAATGAAAACTCTAACAGCTCAATAAAATAATTATTGTTTATAATAAAAATATTATTAACAATTATATGCGTAAGGGCTCTATGAACTGGTAGCTGTTACTGCTAGCTATTAAGAGTGCTGCTGGTGTCAGGAATCAGAGTGAGAAAGAGGATTATGAAAACCCCAAAGAAAAGTCTTAAGATTTATTTGTTTCCATATGTATCTTCCTCATTACCTCATCCTCCCTCCAGATTTGCTTATTCTTTCCTGTCTGTCCAGCTATTGAAGGAATTTGTAGTCTGCAGGGACCATAAAGACAGTTTCCTTACAGTTGGGTCTAGAAACTGACATTTGTAGTAAAAACGAGTAAATAAAATAAAGAAAAGGGGGTGTCTTTTTGCAGCTGTGAAGTAAAGAGGGCCCTGAAGCCTAGGAACAATTCTAAACTCTCATGAGAGATCAACATCACATTCTAAATTCAAACAAAGAGAAGCATAGCCAGTGTGGGGTTCAGGATGTCACCAGAAAAGGATGACTTAGCTGTCTTCCACCAGGCTTTACTAGGTGCCATTATCTTGGTGAATTTGTCAAAGTCCAGTCTATGATCATCAGCTTTGCAGTCTTAGACATCTGAAAGGTTTTTGTTGCCAACACAAGTAGAATCACAGTAATTAAGCTCATCGAAATAATGCAGAAAATCAGAATATAAATATGTTAATTTAAAAAGAAGAGTGAAACTTTTACATAAAGTAGCACTCTTTTTATTGGCATTTCTAGAATGTGGTTATTAAGCAGGCAGGCAAGTTAAAGTCTGAAGAAGGCTTGGTGAGTACAGAAACAGAACAAGCCCCCCATTATCCCACACGTTCACCTCTTCAGTAAACTTAAGATCTGGGTTCACAGATACTCACTCTTCTTTCCTCTCTCAGAGAAGCCATATGGAGTTCTTTAAAAAATGCAAAAGAGTACAATTGGTCCCTGTGGAAAACTCTTCAACTGCTTGCTATCACAGACAGAAACTCTAAACCCTTTGCATTGCCTGAAAGTCTCCGTGTATCATGACCCCAGTTTGCTCCGAGAGAATTTAGTCAGAGATGAATACCTTTTAGAGCAATACTTCCAGGCTTAAAAACACAATTACTGAAATTCCTGTCAGAAAAATTATTTTTATTGTGACTTCGGGACTATCTACCTCATATTCCTCTTTTCTTCCCAGAGGTTTGTTTTTATAAATTATTTTTAATATTGTGGTATTAAATTAATTAAACAAGGAGGCCATTAGACTGATACCGCTCTAATGCCATGGATGCCTGTATAAGCAAATCAAAATCAAACCCTGTAAATGCCTCAAGGTTATGAAAGCAAACCACTAACTAAGGACAATCAGTCACAAACAGCCAACTAAGCTTAAGGTATAGCCAGTCAAATATTTTCCATTCTTTCCTTCTTCACTTTTTCTGTGTAGATGTTTTCCCTGGCTCCTGGTAGGGGTGGGCGCAGGGGAGTGCACCCCTAACCATTTCAGTTTAGCACTGCCTGATTAAAATTGGTAAATGCTCAAATACACTCTCCAAAATTTTTAACATGCCTCAGTTTATCTTTTAACAACAGGTTTATTTTTGGTGAAACGACTTAACTTTGAAAATCAATTGTTACCAAAATGGGCATGATCTCTATAAATTTATTACAACATCTAATGTCAGTCACAGGGATTTAAGAAGAGTCAGAGAATCTTGCTTGTTCATTCATTTAATAGTCATGATGCACCCTCTAACTATCCTACTGTCTTAGTTGTGGAGCAAGAAAGCAACAACAAATTAGATTTCCAGCTTTTTCACGGGGTTTAATATTAGGTGGTGGGGGATATATATCAGACAGACTCAAAATGCATGCAGAAAATTAAAAGAGCGTAGAGGGATACAGAATGATTATATTGTAAGGAATGGAAGAGAAACCTTAGCCACTATGACTGGGCAAATACAAGCCAAAAGGAGATTTATATAGATAGTTAACATGTGAAAAATTCCCTGTGGCTTAGAGTAGAACGTAATAATTTATACGCAAAAATATTACTAGGAGCATGAGCTCTGTTTATCTAAATACTGATATGTTACATTTGGATGGGACCCCAGATTCTATATTGCCTGGTAGGATCCCAAGTGGATTCTTTTGCATATTGGAAAAGACTCGTAAGGGTGGAACTTGCTGGTTCAGATAACCAGGCACATTTTATGATACTTTAAATTCTTGAGAACTCAAGAATGCTTGAATGTGGTTCATAGGAACAAACTACTTGCTACTAAATACTTTAGTGGATCTGATTATTTTCTTTAGCAAACAGTTCTGCTACTCTCAGCCAGGTATTTCACCCGATAAACCATGAGGGTTGCTAAAAGGCCAAGGGGGTATTTCTGAAAGTATAGTTAACTTGAAGACATCTCTTTAAGGAAGATACATTAAAACCTGTACCTGAACTATTATGAAATGTCAAGCTACTTGGGTGATGAAAGAAAATATTCAGAAGACATCATTCTAGTTTAATCTTTTTTGAAGATTTGGGAAGGGTAGGTGAACCAGATGCAAACTAGTGATTATTTCATAGAAAAATGAAGACACTGGATACTGACCATGAAAAACACTGTTGAACAGCTTCATTCTCCAGTGTTGATTTCCAGAAAAATATATTCATAATGATTTGATTTTATCTCCTAAAGCAATTAGAAAGAAAATCCAGCAGGACGAAATCCTCAACATTTGGATAGAGTAAGAAAGAGGCATGACTTTGGAAATTTGGTCTGTAATAAAATTTACTTCAGTAGTTCTATCAGGAAAAATTGTAAACTAATAGTACCCTAAGAAAGTTCAGAATTAGAAATATCAAACACTGGCAGTGTTTAGATGTTTTAAGATGGCAACTCTTAAGATGGAGTTATTTTGGGGGGTGAGTGGGTGGCTCAGTTGATTGAGTGTCCGACTCTTGGTTTTGTGCTCACGGTTTCATGGGTTTGAGCCCCTCCATTGGGCTTTGTGCTGACAATGTTGAACCTGCTTGAGATTCTCCCTCTCTCTCTACTCCTCCCCTGCTTGCATTCTCTCTGTCTTCTCAAGATAAATAAATAAACTTAGAAAAAATAACGGAGTTATTTTTAATGGCTTTGGAAAGGGAACTAGCTATATGGCCAAAAAACTCTACTTAAATCTTTTCTCTACATTTACTATGTCTATATATCCCTGGTAAGTTATTTTCTTTATCACTTTTTTCTATCTTTCTCTGTCTCTATGTATGTGTATATATTATGCATATATATATGTATGTTTGTGTACCTATACACACTTATATGTATATTCTTATCTTTATGTATATATTAGTTATGGTATATTTGAAATTTACTATGTGCTATCTTATTTCATCTCTATGGCCACGAGCTAATGACATAGATAGTATCAATATTCATATTTTGCAAACCAGGAACTGATGATGATAGGCGCTATGAATCTTCCCTTAGGTCATACATTAACAAATAGAAGAGGCAGTATTTGAAATTAAGTCTGTCTGAGACTAAAACTTGAGCCTCTGACCCCTATGTACTACAGACTCAGGAGGTCATTATAAAATTAAATGGAATTATGTGTGGGACAATGTCTAACATAATTTTAGCAGCCAATATATATGTGGCAGTTATAAATCTTGGTATGAATCCTCAGCTTTGCAAGAAAAATAGTATTTATTTCCTTTCAATGAAAATAATTAGAATTTTAACCCTCATACTGACTTGCCAGCCAAAAATTCAGTCTAGTTTATTAATCAGATTCAATCTTTCTGTTATTGTACTAAGGTCTCTGTGTCCTATGCTATGCCAAGAATTGGAGCAGGCCCTTCTTTTTGTTTGGGCTTGGTCCATATTTGTTACTGCTGAGAAGCCCCTTGTTCTTCCTATCACTATTGCTTACAATCCAGGAGTTCTGATATGTTTGAGGCATGGAAATCTTTGATGAGACTGTGGGTATTCTACTGCCATTGTTCATTCATTTAATATTTATTAAGTATCCTTCAAGTATCAAGTACCATCCTGGATGTTGTGGTAAAAGCGGCAATAAGACAAACAGATTTTTCTATTCCCTGCCTAAAGTCCAGCCTCACTTCGTATGTCATGCAATCATATACCCTGTAGAATCTTGCCATCTCTTAATGGGATGCCATCAAATGGCACACAGTTTCAGCCAGAGGCAAATATACCATGAAGCTAAAGAAGCTTGGACTTAGAGATCCTCATTTTCACAGCCCTTCCAATTTTAAGATGGGCCTTAAGAATGTTTAAACAAGGTTGGGGTGCCTGGGTGGGCCAATTGGTTGAGTGTCCACCTGACTCTTGATTTTGGCTCAGGTCATGATCTCATAGTTTGTGAGCTTGAGCCTTGAGTCAGGCTCTGTGCTAACAGAGTGGAGCCTGCTTGGGATTCTCTCTCTCCCTCTCTCTTTGCCCCTTCCCCACGTGCGTGCACACACATGTGCACACATGTGCTCTCTCACTCTCTCTCTCTCTAAAATAAATAAACTATGTTTATACAAGGTGGTTTATATCTTCATTGACTTGTTTTTCAAAGTAAAGATACTTTAACTGCAAACAGATGGTTGTCTTTCTTCTCTGTATACGGCCTTGGAAGTTAAGTTTACTATTAACATTGTTAGATGTGCTAATATTATCTTGGTTATGTGAAAAATTTGTTCTTATTTATTAAAGTTGTGTACTGAGTATTTATAGGCAAAAGGACACAAATTACAGAATATTCCTCCCAAAAGGTAAAAAGAGGTTACAATAAAAAGAAAAACATAATATTTGTAATTGCTGAAGCTGAGTGATGGATACATGGGGGTTCCTTATATTGTTCCCTTTATTTTTATGTATATACATTTCCAAAGTAAAGAGTTAAAAATGCCAGAACCCAGGATAAATCTGGATATGATATAATTTTTTATGTATTTTCCATATAACTTAGTAGGTCATTTCATGTGTAGTTTCTATTTATTTTTTTTCCCTCAGAAGTTTTTAAATTGTATCTTGTTTTTGCTCTTGCTATTACTCTTCTGAAGAGTAGTACACTTAATTCATAGGTTGGAACTGTGATTCATCTCAAAACGTTTATCGTATTGTCATATATTTATCTCTGTCTTTTTACCTTGCATTCTTAGAGTTTCTCAGATTTATTTGCCATATTATTGATTTTTATTTTCTGAAGGTCATGTCTATTACTTACTGCACCCCATTGCAGAATGAGATTTTATTCTTGATTTTGGAGTTGCTTGTATTGTTAATTTCTACTAATTTAACAAGTTCGTTTGTTCCTTAGTCTACACTTCTCTCTATTGACTCTTCCATATAGCTCTCTGTTCCTCTTTCATAAGGCAGTCTCTTCTGGTATTTTTAAAAGTTTTATTTATTTATTTTGAGAAAGAGAGAGAGAGAACAAGCAGGGGAGGGGCAGAGAAAGAAGGAGAAAGAGAAAATCCCAAGCAGGCTCCACACCGTCAGTTCAGAGCCAGCAAGGGGCTCGAACTCACAAACTGTGAGATCATGACCTGAGCTGAAATCAAGAGTCGCACTCTCAACCCACTAAGCCACCCAGGTGCCCCTGGTAACTTTTAAAGTAAACCAGATAACTTATTATCTCTTTATTTTAGAAGCTGAAAGAGATGTGTATGAAATAGTCTTTTTCCTTATGCTGCAGTATCTCTTCAGAGGCTTCATGGGTGCATTGGTGCATTGATCTCTAAGAGGAGGAAATATTTCCCAAATATTTAACTTTTCCCCTTGTTATGTAGATACCTTGAAAAATCTCCAGCAACACTATCTATGGAATGTTAGTTTGGAAAATGTTGGTTAAACATTTTTGAAATTGCTCTTTTCTGTTCATAATGAGTAGGAAGAAGGTAAATTCATACTTTGGATCCTGTCTATGCCTTTACCATTACTCAGTTCAGTAAAATATTACTTTATATCTGTGAGGGACCAAGCCCTGTGTGGTCCTGGAGATACAAAGCCTAACACTTCTTCCCAAAAGGACTCTGGGATAATAAACACATAAACATAGGTGTTCTGGTGACAGAAAGGAAAATGTATATAACTCTCACTAATAGCACTGAACTAAAAGCTACAAAAAAAAAAAAAAAAAATCCATTAACAGAAAGAAGCCTTCCAGGAGTAGTAGCTCAATTACTAAGTGTTGTTTTTTTTTTTTTTTTTTTTTTTTTTAAATAAAAAGCCATGCATTTTCTTTATAAGCTAAGGGTTTTTGTTTGTTTGTTTGTCTTTTTGGTGTTAGTTTTGGTTTTAGTATTTGGGATAGTCCTGAGGAAAAAGAAAATGAATCCCATTTTTCCAAAATATTTCAAAACCTTTCAATATGTATTAAAGTGAATGGTTTATGAATTTAGAAAAAAAAGGTTATTCTGGTTCAATACTAAACCTTTTTAAGATTTACTGAGATGGTATTTAATATTGGAACAACTGTTTTGGTTCATTAAATTTTTTAAGAGGTTCTAAACTTTAATCAGTGAGAATTCACTCAAGCTTCTAACTGCAAAAGCTCTTTTTAAGTAATGTGACAACTTTAAAATTTTACAGTTTTAAAGCTCTTCTTCACACAATTTGTCATAGGTGCCCCAGAAGTTTTGGATTTTGCTAATGAGATAATACTTATAAATAGAAGGCTATAAACTCTATAGGATATAAGGACTAATACAAATGAGTTTTCTAAGTCTAAGTTTGGTTTATAGTTAGGATTTTAGAGATTATTTTATAGTGTTACCACAAAAGCTAATATTTGTTGAGACTTTTATGATTTGGTGTTCTCTACTGTTCTATTTCATAATCATTCGTCTGCTAGTACCTACAACAATTATTAGAGAATCTGACATCATGTTAATATCCCTAATATATAATGAGATATTATATATCTGCAAGGAAATGTGGAGTGCCCTTACAGTAAAATGGATAAAGGAAATAGGAAGTACACAAACATACAATACAAATTGTTGAGATGTGTGTAAAACGCTGAGAAGCTGACCCTCAAGGGCAGCAATAACAACACAACATCTATAAAACACAATAAGAATGGAAGAAAGCATCAAATTGGGAAATCACTTAAAAAATAACAGTCATCTTTTTGGTGAGAGAAAATATGAATTTAGGTACCTCTGCTACTGAATTTGAAAACTGGTGCAGCCCTTGTGAAAGAAAGATGAAAAGTATGAGAAAAAAAAAAAAAACACCTTCAAAAGCATTTATCTCCTCTGAGTCCTTAGTGCTCCTCTGGGAATTCATTCTCAGGAAAATCTACCCATGCTGCTTGAGCATAAAATATCTTTGTATGACCCTTATTACAGTTTGGTTTTATATCACTCATTACTCCCATCTTATAGGTGGCAAAGCCAAAAGCCAAAGAGGATGACACAAAGAAATCCCACAATGAGTCAGTGACAGGTCTGGATCAGATCTTTTAGAGTTGAACTTCTTAATTATTGCTCAGGCTGAAAATACTTAGTTCAGTACTTTTCTTGGTGCCTTCTCCATGCTAAGTTCAATGTTTGCTTCTGGATGTATAGCATAATGTCTGTTGAATATTACCTACGCACTAATTTCTTCATATGTGGGTCACCTCATCTTATTCTTGGAACAAACCTTTGGTGTCCTGTTTTTTTCAACGAGGAAGCTGAGTAATTCTCCAAAACATCAAATAGCTAAGTTAACAAAGCCACTTGAACAAAGTTACTCCAGAGTTCTCTCTCTTAACTATTACACTGATCTCTCTCCCCAAGGCATAGCACTCATAGCTCCTGGTGTCAAAGAACTCACAGTGTACTTGCAGGGAGGGCAGATCTGCTATGGTTCAGAACACATGACAAAAATACTGTGGGGACGAAGAGGAGATTAACATAACTGTGCTTTGGTCCTCATGGTGCTGGGTAATTGGGTCCTTAACACTATTGTCATTTTAAGACCACTTTGTATTTGCAAGTTCAGATAATCTTTTCTCCTGTCTGAGAAGACTATAACTGCTCTTTGATAAATTAACATTTCTATGTGTTTTAATCCCCTTATAAAAAAGAAAGCAAAATCATACAAATTCATAGAAAAATAATGAAATGAAATGCATTGAAATATTAACAGTGCCTCTTCCCACTGTCACCAACGAAAGGATTTTATTTTCTTTTTCATGTCTCTCTAGTTGCTTTGCTTTTATAATCAGACAAATGCTATACATGTTAGTTTGTTTTTAATTCACATAATGATATGACTATCAGTGTCAAACACTTAATTTGTAAACTCTTGGTAGTTATCACATAGTCCAGCAGGTATTTTATATAGCTGTTTAAAGGCAGAGTGCCATGTGAACTTTCAGCGATTTTTCCAAATTCCAGCTTAGCTTCCAGCCTCATGGATTGGGTAAATGTGGGTGCCCTCATACTGGTCTTTCTGAGACGATTTAACCAAAACTTGAGAGTCCGGTAGCAGTGCCTGGGTGGCTCAGTTGGTTAAGTGTCCGACCTCGGCTCAGATCATGATCTCACAGTTTGTGCGTTGTAGCCCTGTGTTGGGCTCTGTGCTGACAGCTCAGAGCCTGGAGGCTGCTTTGGATTCTGTCTCCCTCTCTCTGTGCTCCTCCCTGCTTGCTCTCTGTCTCTCTCTCACTCTCCCTCCTCAAAAATATATAAACATTAAAAAAAAAAAATTAAAGAGTCTGGTGGTGGGACTGGTCACAGAAACAGCACAGCAGCCATGAAGCTAAATTGTTGGTTGTCACACCAAGTGAAAAAAATATATATAATTGCACTTAAAAATACATAATTGTTATATAAATAAGAGATATTTTCAAGATTTTAAAGTATGAAAAAGAGTCTTATTAGCAAAAAAAAAAAAAAAAAAAAAATCACCAAAGAAATAATGCTATCCAGTGTGTTCCTGGTGCTGATCCCAGCCACAGTATAACCACTGTTAGCCAGCCATTCACAGATGTTCTCTTGAAGGTACATTTTGAGTGGAGTGATTTTTAAGCTCTAACACAGAGAGCAAACATTGGTCGAGTGTCCTTTACACCAAGTGCTTAAGGGAAGTACTCATTTGAGCCTCCCAACAAATTTTTGGTGTCATCACTACAAATGTGGGGTCAGAGGCTTAGGTGGGGTAAGGAACTTGTTCAGGATTATGCTTTTGTGAGCTGGAAAGCCAGGAATTAAACCCAAGCAGCAGCTGAGCCCTTAGTTATTACCAGATGATCTACTGCACAGAAGAAATAAAATATTAAATATTGGGAATTTGATAATCAGTTGCCCATGTTCTCTGCTTCTACTCCCATCCACCTAGCCTATTACAACTCCTCCAATAACCTACATGACATTCTTTTAAGATGCTAACTAATAAATGTTTTCTAGTTATCATTTAAATATTATGGGATAACTTGGCAGAATTAAGCATATCCAACAGTCCTAAAAAATTAGAATTAAGATTTTCTGGTATGGATAAAAGAGATAAATGAGCAAATAGTATACATTCCTTTATTCCCTCTCTGTCATACAGTGTTTTGAATAGCCATATGTGATTTTGCAGTTTTTTTCAAATATTCCCCCAAATGCAGTAGTTCACAAGTTCTGTACCTCTCTAGTCATCCATTTCCAACTCAGAAAACTTGTCAGTTCCCCTTGTGTATTGTCTCTTAAATCCAAACGTATCTACTACAATTTTAAAGAAAATAATGGTGCACTATTACCTCCGTGGTGTTCCCTACTCTAGGAGTAGGGTGGGTTGAAGAAAACAAAGCTCATTTTCTAATTCTGGTCATCCTACTAATTATTACTATGAATATGTCATTAAGGCACAGGGTCAGGACAAGAAACTTTATCCCATCTTTGGAAGGTGGAAGATTTATGAAACAGTATAAATGTGGAAGAATCTCCTAGAAGTCATAGGTGTCCCTACTGGGGGATGCAAGACTAGTTTTAAGAAATAACTGGTGGAAAGTTAAAAAAAGGAATTCAGAGATAAAAGGATGAGCAACATAGAACAGTGGAAATGCTGGAGAATTTGTAGTTCAAAGATCAGATTAAAGGTCTATGCTCTCTCTTATATAAGCTGTATTACCTTGGGAAGTTAAATAAGAGTTGGTTTTCTCACCTAATAGGGATATTCTGAAGATTCAATGAGTTTATGTAGAATGCTTGTACAGGCTAGAACACAGTAGGCAGCAAATATATAATAGTTTTCATAGCTACTCTTAGATTACTAATGTTAGGATAATGCTATTTACCACACATGGTGATCATGAGAGGTTAGATGAGTTTCTAGGCAGATGAGAGTTCACCTTTCCATACCATCCAAGCTCCTGGATGGATCTCTTTGTTCTTGGTTAAGCCTTTGTAAAAACATGAATTCATTTATAAAATCCCATTGCAGAATTTATGCATCCCCACAAGGCATTCTATCTAGCCACTCCAATGCATTTTCCATCTTTTGTAATAAACAAGTTTTATTTTTATAATCTGACCCAAATAATAATAAATGTTGCTTTGAGGGATAAAGAAATCCTAGTTCTTGGGAAATTTGGCCACAAGGGGGAAGTAGAAGAATTTGTTCAGGAAATTTAGCAGTGTTTTTCTTTGTTTAATTCCTCTTCCTTTCCCTGCCTCACTTCCTCAGTGCTGTTTGGCATCTTGTACTTGCAGGCTTCCTGATTCTAAAAATACCCTCACAGGCTCTATACTTGGAAAGTTTATCAAAGTCAACCACATTTTGATAACAGAGTGATGTCTGCAGGATGAGGTAAGTGGTGCCCTGCTGGCAATAGTGCCTTCGATTCCTGGTCGGTCCTTATGGATTGTAAAGCAATAATTGCTCACTGCAGCACTGTCCTAGAGCAGTTAATCACTGAGAGGAATTATCTGTGGTCACAGTAGAGATGGCTGTGTAAGAGTTCGTACAACAACACCTACGTGGGAAGGGGCGCTTTTCAGGTCTTACTCTCTTGGGGAATTACTCATTTAGATTGCCTGCTTTTAGCTTATAAGATTTTTCTGGAATCTACCTGTTTTGTTGCTCTTTCTTTTCAATCACTAGAGGCTCTTAAAAAAAAGTACTCTCTTTGTCTGTACTTGGTTAAAATCCAAGCGTTAGGCTACACAGATTTAATCACTTGTTTTCAAGGTTACTTATTTTACTTAATAAGCATGTGTTGTGGGCCATGTATATCATACAGTTTTCTAAGCACTGGTGATGGCATCAAATAAGGCAAGGACTCTGCTTCTAAGGAGCAGAGTGACAGTTTTTTTTTCCTGTTATTATTCAAGCTATATGGATATCTTCATATTCTAAAACCTTTTGGGTTCTCATTTCTCACAGAATTGAGTCCAAATCTCTTGTAATGTAAGGCTGTACAGCTTAGGTTCCTTGAAGGAAGATGTAGATCCATTTACAAGTTTACAAAGGCAGCCATTTAAGATGTGTGTGGGGGAGGGTAAAGAGAAATTCCCAACTGATGGCAAAGTTTTAGCCTCTATCCCTGAACTAGGTGAGAGCTGCAGCCTCAGGAGAGGGTCACCCCATAGGAGATGAGCACTTTGGGAGTTTAATGGCTGGGATGCAGCCTGGAAAGTAGGGAGCTAAGGAAGCAAATGTCTCAGTATATGCTTCATAACCTCCCTCTGGTGCATCCACTAGCAGAATCCAAAAGGAAGTCAGATTGGTAAGGAAACATGGCAGATAAAGTTTGGCCTTTGGAGCCCAGAGCAGGGTAGATTAGGAAGGAAAATGCATTAAGAAGAAAGAAAACAATATTTAGCAGAAAGGCCACTCCTGATCTACCCCAACTTAACTTGCCATTTATTATGGTTCTACCCCTCTATTTCTGTCCACATTTGCTACTATTCCGATTCCTATGAATTTAGACAATTTTGGATCTAAAATTCCCTTTAGTAGCAAGAATTCAACATTAAATTAATAAATATTTTTAGAGTATACACTATGTACCAGACACATTTCTAGCAGATGGAAATGTACTCCACCCTTCAGGAGCTTATGTTTGAGTGACATCATCATCAAGAGGGTACAGTACAGTGTATGATCAGAAAAAGACACATCAGGGGTAACTAATATGTAATTAGGGGAATTCAGAGAGGTTTTCCAAATATAATAATGTCCAAGCTTATTTGTGGAAGATGACAAAAGAAAAAAAGAGACTGGAAAAGTATGTTCCAGACAGAAAAAAAGGTGTGAGCAAAAAAACCTGAACAAAAGAGCAAACACAGCCTTTTTTCATGGACCTGCAGACAGGTCATCCTGGTAGTGTGCTGAAGGGATAGATGAGGTATGAAAGGTAAGCAGAGGCATAACACAAAGCCCCTGAAGATATGTTAGAGAGTCAGGGCTTTTGGGTAATTGGGAGGCACTGAATAGACTGCTTTCTGCACAAATCCTGCCATGAACTGTTTGAGAGTGTTTCTTAAGAAAGGACTCTCTTGGAGGGGAAACCAAATTTCTCCAATATGCCCATGATCTAAATCCTTTGATCTATGCTCGGTCCCTGTATGGTTCCATTAACAGTCTATCAGGACAAAAACAACTATGGTTAAAAATGGTCCAAATGCTGCACTGGTGCTTTTTGCCATTACCAATGGGTCACATCTAATTCAGCATTACTGGACTTTAATCCCTGTGACAAGAAAGGCCTCCTTGGTATATGCCACTGCCTAGGGCAGCACGTATCAGAGCATCAAATGCGGCAGTAAAGTCTCCACTGCCTGTACCCACTAGCCCCGTATTGCCCTCTTCCTGCCCTAGGGCTGGACTCACACTGCCTATATTTCAGCTGGGGCTCTGACTTAAACTTGTTTTATAACATTGCTTCTAATTTCTCTAAAGCTCATTTTCCTCATCTGTGAAATCTTGAGAATGTTAACTTTTGTATTGAAAATTCAGTGAGACAATTGAAAAATAAAAAAAGTTGTATAACTTGCAAGTACACTGCTTCCTGAGGCTCCTGGGGTCTGGCTTACAGGCAGGTAGGTACCGCCGGTTCTTAGTACCAGGACAGAAAGAGCTTTCGTGGGCTGATGTCCAGAGTGTCGGCAGGAGTGGCAGGTGGCTGGCAGGGGAGGGAAGGAGGGCAGCTTAAGGCCCTGACTAGGTGGTAGGGGTAAAACCCTGGGGGCCCGGCCCTGGAGCAAAGCTAGTTGCAACTGCATGCTGCTTCCACCCCCTGACAAACACTGTAATTCGCTGGGTTTTTGTTTGTTTGTTTGTTTGTTTTTGTTTGTTTTAGCAGATGAGGCTGTCCTTGGGGAGGGAGGAAGTCAGGGTAGTCTGTAGTTTCCAGATTATAGGAGAACAGAACCTATGTGGTTTGTTTCCTTGATGCACGGATATTGACCAACATCTTGAAGCCCATCCTTCTGTTTTTTTTTTTAAGTGTATTTATTTGAGAGAGAGCAAGAGCGAGAGCGAGAGCAAGAGAGCGAGAGCGAGAGCGAGAGAGAGAGAGAGAGAGAGAGAGAGAAGGCAGGAGGGGCAGAGAGAAAGGGAGACAGGATCCCAAGCAGGCTCTGCAATGCGAGCACAGAGAGCCAGTGTAAGGCTTGAACTCACCCAACTGTGAGATCATGACCTAGTCAAAATCAAGAGTCCAGATGCTTAACCAAATGAACCGCCCAGGCGCCCCCATGCTTCTGTTTCTGCAGACAAAAGCTGAGTAGCTCACAACTCCTCCTGAGACTCTCAGGAGGTCTGAGCACAGATCCTTGCTTCCCTCATTGGTGCTGAAGCTGAAAAGGTGGACAGCTAGGTTCAGTGCCAGGAGAACACGGCATTTAGCATGCATCTTAGACCCCTTAGACACTGATCTTGAATATTTTATGCCTGGTCCCAAAGACAGTTTGGGATGCCAGCATCTCAGGAGAAAGTCTGATTACTTTTCTGAGTTGGAAGCAAGACGATTAATACCATCACCTGAGGACTGGGGTTGAGGCTGCGGGAGGGGTGGCAAAAGCAGGGAAATGAGTAGGCTAAGAGTGAGGGAACAGGGGCCCTAATGATCCAGAACACTGCAGAGCCATGGACACATAGGCAGGCCAAGCAAGCACACAGGAAAGTGGTCTGGGTGAAAGCCGGACTGAATGCTCTTTCCCTTCCACACTTTCATAAGCTCTCCGGGAATTGATGGCCTTGCCAGCTGGCAGCTTTCGTGTGACTAGAGTCAGGGTCTATGCTTGAATCTTGGTCTGTGTGGGTGAGCAAATAATTTAACTTCTTTAACACTCATTTTCCTGACCTGTAAATATAATCATATTTATGACTCAGCTACCCATAAAGGTTTTATGAAGTTCAAATGATATTTACCTAATAATAACTCTCATTAGATATATGCTATAATAATCTAGGACATGTATGTGGAAAGTATATACACATCAAATATATGCTTGCCAATTTTAATTTTTAAAGATGATTTATTAACTGAAATGTGCTATAAAATCATAATACAAACCTCACTTTAGTCATTTTTTTCCTATTAAAAAATTGTGTATTCCACCAAATGTTTACTTTTATCCTAATAATTTCAAATAATGTAGCCTAAATTTTCATTCTTCATTTTGTAGTTTTATTATTGCATAGATTTGGTCTCCTTGTAATGTATTCTGTAAGTGTTCAATTTTCTTTCACTGTGTTAAAATCCAAACAGAAGGAGAAATGCGGCAGTAAAGCCCAGGTCCATGTGAATCACAACAAATTTCTTAAATTCTGGCTGTATAGAATATAGTTTTCATTTCTGATTAATCCTGACAGTCTTCTTCATCTGGCAGTGCATAAACTTGAAATTGTATTCTGTAGATATTCCAGACACATACTTATGCTCATTCAGTCTTTCATTTATTCATTCCATAGATATCTACTCACTTTACCCCTTCTAAGCTAGGCACTGAGCTGGTTGCTGGAAATACGATAATCAGACATAGCTTCTGAACACAAAGAACCTATATTCCAGTGGGGGAGATGGTGACAAGGAAGAAGGAAGTTTGATACAGAATGATATCAGAAATGGAAACTCAGGTCAATTTGGGAGCATAGTTTCTCACTCTTATTAACGTTTATTTGTTTGTTTGGTTGGTTTATGGGTAGCAGAACCCTAACAATTTGACCACATTTGAAAATTTCTTAAGAACTCTATAATCTTGACAGAGAAAAAAATGCCTTATATGTACAAGGTACTATGTATATAGAAATATAAAAATCTTTAACTTCAGAAGTCAAGACAGAATTGACAATTTGTTTCAGACATTGTACTACCAACATATTTTTCTTGAGTCATAATTTGGAACTTTTGTTTGTTTATTCCTTATTTCTGTGAAATGTATTTCTGCCCCCCCCCAAAGGAATATCTTCGGGGTTCTCATTTTCAAGTTGTTTAGAGACAACAATCACAACCTACTTTTCAGGATAATTTCAGAGAAGACAAAATTGTGTTAACTACTGAAACAAAACAGAGTCCTTGGTATTCCTTGTAAAGTGCCTTATAATAACTAATTTGTATATCTAATAACTTTCTTATATATACCATTAGCTCAGTAATACTTTATTTCTTTCATTCATTTTTTCCTGTTTCATTCATTCATTCATTCATTCATCAAAATTTATTGGCACAGCCACTCTGTGGCTCTGTTTTTGGCCAGGAAAATAAAAAAGTACACATACATACACACCTTCAGGTAATTTATAGTCTAGAGGCATAAACAGACAAGTTGACTAAAGAAAGCATTTCTAGATTGCTACTGATGGTCCTGGCATCCTTACTTATAGATATTTTTTTTAAAAAAAGCTCTTCATCCAACTAATTTTGAGAATTTGTGGCTCCAACCAGGAAATTAAACCTTCGTTTTGCTAAGTGCTAAATGAACTAAATGAGTCATTAAAATAATAATAATGATGATGATGATGATCAGGTAATGAGAGAAGATTCAGAACTCCAGAGACAGACATTAGTCAAACAAATTTGTCTGATACTGCACTCAATGTATCATAATCAGATATTACCTATGAGCAGTAAAGACTTGTCTTCTGCTTTAGGAAATGGAGGATTTAAAAAAATGTCTGCAGACAAGCTAATTTGCAACTTTTCTTTTCTCAGCTGAAGCGGGGACAGTCAGGCTCCCCTAGTCTCAAACAGAAATATTATAGAAATAAATTTTTTTTGAATACAGGACTCTACAATATCTCACGGTTTTGTTTCTTTCTGTGTTGTTAATCACATAAATTATTTCTTGAAATGGAATTGCCCAAACCCTGAGGTACCATGTTCTTCTAGTTTCAATTTTGTGGTATAGCTTTATAGTTGAGAAAGGAGCTATGTGGCGGATGGCCAAAAAGTCACCGGGGCCTGTAAAGTTCAATTGCTCGAGAGAGTCCCCTGGCATAGCAGCTTAAAAGAGGAAAATAGGCTTACACAGAAAATAAAAGAAACTGATAGAAATACCACATCCCTAGTGTTCTGAAAGAGGTGCCTATCCAACTCTGCAACATGCGGACATCCTCTGAGCCCTATCAAGGTGAAGCTCCTTCCATTTCTCACTTCAAGACTCCTAAATATTTCAAAACATTATATAAGTTAAAACACAACCCCAAAACAAAACAAAGCAAAACTTCTATGAATTTATGATTTCTTAGAAATATATTATTTGGTCTGCTCTTAGGTCCTGGCTCCTAAAACCATTGGAATTTCCTGTGATAAGAGCAATAAAAGTATCTTTTATTATGTTAATAAGGTGAGTTTTGGAAAGCCCTTAGGTAACTTCTGGATCTGGATGTGGGGTGGGGGTGGGGGGCCCTGGTTGTTAGGGAAACCACCTCTATGATTTAGAGGATTGGAACATTCAGGAACCTGGACCCCACATCCATTCCCAATCTCCTCCAAGGGAAGGGAAAGATGTGGAGATGGAATTAAATTGCCAATGGCCAAAGATGTAATCAATCATGCCTTTGTAATGAATCCTCCATAAGCCCCCAAATGACAGGGTTTGAGAGAGCTTCCAGGCTGGTGAACACATGAAGGTTTGGGAAGAGAGTGGTTTGCCCAGAGAGAGCATGGAAGTTCCTTGCCCTTCCCCCAGTAAACAGATTTTATGAGTTCTGTGAGCCATTCTACCAAATTAACTGAGCCAAAGGGAGGGGTCTTGGAAACTTCTGGTTTATAGCCCATTGGTGATAAGTAGAGGTAACAACCTGCAAGTGTCATTTGAAGTGGAGAGGCAAGTGAGTCTTGTAGGACTGAAACCCTATCTGATACTATCTCTGTGTAGATAATGTCAGAATTAAGTGGAATTGTAGGATGCCTCACTGGTGTCCAGAGAATTGCTTGGGGGTTGTGGAGAACCTTCCGCCCATGAATTGGAATTGGAATCTGAGCACTTCTAGAATACAAATCATTTAGTACCTTTGAAAGCATGCACATAAATAATCCTGTCACGTTTATGCCTTCCCTCATTAGCCCCTTCAGAATTAAGTCTTCCTGTAATAAAATATTCCCACACTGGGTGTAGTTTACCTCTCTCTAGTGTAATATCCACTCTGTGTTGGTTGCTGCTACCATAGCACTAATTGTTGGTATAGTTCTGAAGGGAACAGGTGTATGAGAAAAAAAAAACAAAAACAGAATTAGTTACATTTATTAGAATTGTTAAATTATTTCCCTTTATAGGGTTTTTCTGTTTTACATATTTAATGTCTAGATGTCTTCAAGATGCTTCTAATATGTGAAAAAACCACAAGGCTAGTTTTAGACCATGTTGATGACACCTGATATCCTGACACAACTCCCAGCTCACAGAAAAATTACAAATAATCTTATAGTCACCCAGGAAATTTCTACACACAATTTAAAACTCATTTTTACTAGAAAACTCACTCAAATTATGGAAAATATCTTTATAATAATAATTACAAATGTTTTTCCAACTATAATGATGTTTTAAAGCAGTTGGAGAAATAAGTAGGTCTACCTCAGTCTCTTCACAAATTGTTCTTATGTCTATAATGTATTAAAATGTGTTGGGTTGGGAAGATCTCTATGGGAAGGATTTGGTTACCCCTTTTTGACTCAAACAGATTTGGCCATATTTGCAGCATAGCACTTTTCTAAATGTACATCTAAATATGAGATTTCTTTCCAAAATGATTTTGAAAGTGATCTTGAAGACAGTGTCAGACAATTTTTCATTTGCTTGTTTGATTGTTCTTTTTATTGTTTTGCTCCTAGTCAAGACATTTCTCTTTTTAGCTCCCAAACTTCTGATGATTTTCCTTCAAAATTTGCATGATTGGCTTTTAAATGTTGCTGAGAGTTTCATGCAGTAATTGTTCAGTTTCTTTTTTCACACAACAGTTACTGAAATTTAGACTAATTTGCATCTCCCCAATAATAAAGCCCATACTTTAAATAAACACCGAAGTACATCCCATGGTTTTTATATTTATGACTGCTGCTTAGTACTGAGTCACTAATTGTGGCTGAGCAGTGCTATCATCTTTGTTACTTGTTTCTTTGGGAAGCCTCGGGGACTGGACAAAAGTGCCAAGTTTCCTAATCGGTTGCTACAAATAGTTTTCTACTTTGCAGGTTTTCATGATGAATACATGAGCTTGGTTGCCTGAGAATAGTAAGGTGCTGCTGAATTTGTATGTACAAGTGCGTGGTGACACTTCCTGAAATACAGAACACAAATTTTTTTTATCCCAAATTCTAAATAAAATGTTAACTTCTTGAAAGTGCACTGTGCTTATCCTGTGCCTTCTTTGCTTACGGCCCAACACACCATGCGCTATGGAGTATAAACTTCCGGGAAGCTTGGTTTACCTTTCTGTTCCCATCTGGCCTTAACCACAGGGATGTTCTCAGACTGCAATTTAAAGTTTATTTATTTATTTTGAGATAGAGATAGAGAGCAAGCAAGCATGAATGGGGGAGAGGCAGAGAGAGAAGAAAAGAGACAGAATCCCAAGCAGGCTCCATACTGTCAGCTCAAACCCCAACATGGAGGCTCAAACTCATGAACCATGAGATCATGACCTGAGCCCAAACCAAGAGTCAGACACCAACTGTCTGAGTCACCCAGGTGTCTCTCAAATTGCAATTTAAGTGTCCTTTTTTCTTAAATATGACTCACATGTCACTCTGCTGTTTAAAATAGTTACAAGGGGTTCTGATGTCTCTGTTCACCTCCATAATGTAAGTCAAAACTCTGAAACCCAGTTTACCAAGTTTGTGAGAGTCCATCATGAATTGGTTCACATCAGTCTCTGCAGCCTCAGGAGTTACCATTTATTTCCTCATGAACATTGTACACTTTTCTCAGTTCGCTGGACTTGTTGTATTCTTTTCCTTTGGATCTTTGTCTGTGTTGTTCCCACTGGACAAATTACTGTCCCAGAACTTCACATTCCCCAACTTTCTTGGTTAATTCCTCTTCATCTTTCAGGCCTGGAAAGGCTTTCCCAATTTCCCAAGTTTAGGTCAGTTTCTCTCAGACATGAATGTACAAAAGACGTAATCTTTACTTCCCTATAATACTACTCGTATATTTTAATTGTCTGGTTTTTTGTTCCTCCTGTGACCTTCCAAAGGCAGAGATGAGCTCTGTTTTCTTTTCTGCTCTATTTTTAGTTTTTAACATACTGCCTTGAGCATGATTGAGATTCGGTAAGCGTTAGCTGAAGTAACAAATGTCCACTGTAATAGGTAACCACCAGTCAAGTCAACCAAGAGTCAACTTTATAAGAGGAACTACAAATTTCACCCCAGGCTTTAACTTCTGCAATGTGCTTTCCATCTATAATCTGTCCCTTTCCCTCTCCTAGCACCTAGGTGGGACTGAATTGTACATTTCTTATTAGAGATTCACTATAGGACTTTGATATGAGGTAGATTGGACAGGAGGTATTTAGGCATAGGCATGCACACTCCACAAGGGGCTTTTATGATACTTCTTACCTGATACTGTAATCATACTTTTCCCCAATAGTCTGTAAGCATTTGAAGGGCAGACAGCTTGTCTGGTTTCCAGTGTTAAATCCCAAGTCTAACCTATAACAATAGAGTCTAGCATATAGTACATTTAATAAAAGAAAGAATAGGTTTCATTATATGGGAAACTGGGTCTCAAAAACGTAGAATAAGATGTTTGGAGATCACAACTACTAAATTGTGGAGGCACGAAAGGCTGGAAATCAGAGTTTTGGCTCAGAATTTGATTACAATCAGAATTTTTTATTATCTCAAATTAATAGTAATCTGACACTCCTTATTTTAAAAGTTCCATCATACTGTCAAGAGCTATGCCATAAATTCCATGATTCCACTTGATCAAAAAGGGAATCAGTAGGCACACATGGCAGGGAACAGTAGATCCCAACCGCTTTAAAGGAAATGGCTCAGGGAAAAGTGATAATGTAGAAAAGAGACAGGGAGTCAGGTAGTTTGGACTATGGGTTCATCTTCACTGTGGTGGACACTTGTATTCCATCTCTTTTTCTCCCTTCTAAACTAAATACTGAGGTAAAGCATATGCCAAACAGATAAACACAAATCAACATTATATAGCTCCATGAATTATAAAATGAATACTCAGTGTGATCACTGCTCTGGTGAAGAAACGGAAGAATAATAGCAACTGTGCCCATTGTATCCCTTCTCAATAACCACCCCTTTCTCTCATTCTACTTTCCAACCTTTTGTTTTAGATGTGTTTCTAGGATGTAAGTTATAGAAGGAAAAAACTATCACCATCTCTGATAAGAAGACTCTCACAATCTAACAGAAGAGGCAGTTTTATTCAACAGATATAAGACAGTGTGCACGAAGAGGCTAGCAATGTGAGCAAAGTATTATGAAAACTCAAAAGAGGGAAACTTTTGTTGGCTGAGGTGGGGCAAATAAGTCTTTATAGAGGAGGTGAAAATTAAAGAGAGTTCTGAAAATAGGTTTCCTGGATTAGCAGAGGGAGAAAAGTACGTTATCCTAGCCAGAGGGCAACAACATTATAGTGAGAGGAAAGGGATTTGCTGTTTGAGTAAAGGCTGGTAGTCTGATGTGATGTGGTTAGGGCAACAGGTTTCAAACTTGGTTGTGTGTCAGAATCATCTGTTAGGCTATTTATAGGTCACACTCTAGATCTATAGGGCCGTGTACTCCAGAGTTATAGGGATGAGACCTGCATGCGTGGAATATTTACAAAACTTCACAATTATTTTGGTTTGCAAACAAGGCTGTGAATAAATGGACTGAAGGATAGAGTACCTTAAAAAATGTGAAGTACTATATATATGGACAGTCATAGCAGATTATGGAGAATTTTGAATGCCAAGCTATGTATCTGGCTGAAGTCTTTAGTGTTTTCTAAAATTCCCTAAATAAGAATTCCAGGCAGCCTAGTAAAAAGCTTTCTTGGCTCCTATAAGAATTGACAAGAGAGAAGGCCTGGAGATTAATTTTCCTTCCCTCCCCCCACCCCCAACTTTCCTTCCCTCTCTCTCTCTCTTCTTCCCTCCTTTCCTCTCTTCTTCTGTCCTTACTTCTTCTCTTATCCCCTTCATTCTTTCTTTTACTTTCTTTCCAGAGAATTCAGGTGACTTTTTTGATTCCTCAAATTGGGAAACTTTTTTCAGCTAGTTGGAAGTGATTAGATTTCAGTGGAAACAGACCTGCCATAGAGATCACCTTGGTACAAATGTACTGGTTGAAGAAAGAGATTTACATAGGAGAGAGAGAAGATGGAGGCTTGTTCTATAATTGAGGGGCTACCTGATTAGCAGGGACCTTGGTTAGTTCACTTTTTAATCTTTAATGTAATATTGTGTCCAACATGTAATTGTTGCTCAGAAGTACATGTTAAATGAATGAATGAATGAATAACTCATTACATTGGCAAGTATGTGCTATTTTCAAGGGCATTTAAATAGGTAAAACAAACAGGACTTGGTGAACAAATTGAATGTGCAGCTGGGAAGAAGGAACACTGAGCATTATGTGGAGATTTCTAGCATGAAATTGTTGGTGGGTGATTATGCCACTCATTGCGCAGGATCAAGTATTATGTTTTAGATTCAAACTCGAGGAAAAGACTGTTTCTTAAAAAAAAAAAAGTCACCAGCAAATGGCTCTGTTTGAACATCACAGAACCTCATATACTTCTTTTTCCCTCTGTATACCTTCTGTCTGGTCATGGCAACACCCCCAACAGAAATCTCAACTCACACAAGTGATGCATACTGGGAGGGAGTATGGGTTATACATTTAAGGTCCACGCCTGAGACTGACAAAGCCAATTTTCACACCTGTCAGATCCCCTCCCCTTTGCTGCACTCTTCCTCCTTCCTCAAAGCAACTATTTTTTCCTCCATAACAGCTTTAATATGAGAGAGAGAGAGATAGCGTGAGAGAGAGAGCATGAGCATGCCTGATTGAAATGACAGCTGTCTGACTTTGTTACAATATCAGCTGCAAAATCCTGAGTGAGTGGTGTAACTTGGAGCTAGGGTTTGAAACAGAAGGGCAAAACTCTAATTGAATCTAATCTTCAAATAACCAGAGTAATAAAAGAGAAATAGGGGTGGAACTTCATCGCAGTTCAATTTGAGAACTCTTGTAGCTGCTCAATTTGAGAACTCCACATAACAATTACCTGTATATTAACAGATCATAGGTGAATCTCGATTTTTCACCTCAGTGAACATTTTTCTGGCAATAAAACAAGCAGTACTTTCTTTCCTTATTATGGTAAAACTGCCACTGGGCTTCATTTAATAAGAATTAACTGTGAATAAATTACAGCATCAAATTATGCACCATGACATGACTTGGTGTGAAAAATCTAGGCAGCTGCAAGACTCCTCGAAGTTAATTCAAGCTGAGCTCAGTAGAAAAACCGTTAATTACTTCCTGGAACCTGTGGATCTATTTTCAGTTCCTGGTGCCATTGGGATCACAGTTTAGATGAATTACCACCAAATTCTAATGAAAGGCAGCAGCGGGAATGGACCACAGAAATGGGGGTCAAATTTTTTTTATTCTTGGATTTGCCTCTGGCTTTTATTACTAAGTGTCTCTACAAATTGGTTTGAGAAATCACGGCTGGATTTAGAAGACTCTACACTTTATTTTTGGATGAAAACACAGAATCATCTAGTTCTATCTCCTGCAGAGAACAAACTTCCCTTCCCTGTCATTTCTAGAGATGGTCAGCCTCTACTTATAATACCTCTGTGATCAGGGCTCATTACCTCTCAAAGCAGTTTATTCTTCTGATGGAACAAAGTTTTAGAAATTGTAGTCAAAATCTGGCTGATTTTAATAGTCTTTCTAGATCCAGTTTCGTGAATTGGAACAGTTTCCCAGATTTACTTGATTAATATCACCTGTTGCACTTGCTAACCCTACAGATTACCTAGCTTTTTCCCTGGGAAATTCTGAACCAAAAAGTCTGAGTTTGGGCTTAGGAATTAGCACTTGATCACACATATCAGAGAATTATTGCTTTCAGGTAAGTCCAAGAAATATTCCTCTAACCACTTCTTAGACATGAATGTGCATGTAAGAATCACCTGGGATCTTGTTAAAATGCAGATTCTCATTTAATGAATCTGGGATAATATCTGAGATTCTGCAATTCTAATGAGTTCCCAGATAAGCAACACTGTCGGTCAGCAAACCACATGTTGAATGTCAAGATTTGTATTCCAGTCTAAAAGCCCTTGATTACTTTGGGGCACCTGGGTGGCTCAGTTGGTTAAGCATCCGACTTGGGCTCAGGTCATGATCTCACAGTTTGTGGGTTCGAGCCCCACATCAGGCTCCGTGCTGACAGCTAGCTCAGAGTCTGGAACCTGTTTCGGATTCTGTGTCTCCCTCGCTCTCTGACCCTCCCCTGCTCACGCTGTCTGTCTCTCTCAGAAATAAATAAATCATAAAAAATAAAAGCCCTTGATTACTTTATTTCTCATACAGTCTGGATATGCTATGGTCACTACTCCAGTCATCATCTTAGTTCTCTTCTCCTGGCTCCATTTTGTTTTGCTAATGGCGCTCATAAAATACAATGTACATAATTCAATTCTCCCAATGTGCTTTGAAATTGGTACTCCAGTGTTCTTCCAATAATTTAACCCAATTTTACCAAACTGTAGGTTCATATTAATTTTGTGATCTGCTGAAATCTTTAAATATTCCTTGCTTAAACTACTACTGCTAAGCATGGTCTTCTGGAAGACAACTTAATTTTTATTTTGGTGAGTGAATACTAAATTTTATATATTATCCCTGTTAAATTTTCCATTTCTTTTTTCTTTCTGAGAAAAAAATTGAGTCTTGATTGTGTCACCTATTACAGTAGCTATCCTTTCAACTTTCTTTCATTCTTCCTAGTTCTTCATAGTTTTTTTGGAATGTTGCAAATAAAAATATGAGCTTTCTGACATATTAATGGAGATGACTACCATAAAATGACAAGTTGCTAAACTGTATACTTCTAGTGTGGTTTTTAAGCAAGTGGGACTCTACCTAAAGTTAATATCATCCATTCATTGCTTTTTAATACAGGCTCTGTTGGGATTTAAGGTATGACAATTCTGTTTGTAAGGGATGCTTTGCATATTGTTATTCATTTGGCATCTCTTGACACTATCTTCTAATGCAAATAACACTTCCTAGACATATTTCCAAATACCTCCAGGGTACAGTATCTTCCCTGATTGAACTGCCCACCCTGTATTTTACCTTCTTTCCAGAGCAATCATGGGAAAACTTATTCAATACTTTTCTCTATGTTGAACTAAGACCATCCCTTGTGTAAGAACTAAGACCACTTCTCCCATAGAATTTAACTACTAGGACTAAGAACTGAGACTACTCATATCATTATGATTTAACTTGCTCAGGAAATGTTTTAAATGTTTATTTATTTATTTTGAGAGAGGCAGAGAGAAGGAGCAGAGAGGGTCAGAGAGAGAGGTAGAGAGAATCCCAAGCAGGCTCCACCCTGATAGCACAGAGCTGGATCTCATGAACCATGAGCCAAAATCAAGAGTCAGAGGCTCAGTCAGTGACTGAGCCACCTAGTCACCCATGCTCAGGAAATTTTTAACCAGGAAAATAAACCTGTAAACACACACACACACACACACACAGACACACACTTTTTTTTCTTGAAGAAATTTTTACAAAGCAAACTATTCAGATGAATGATCTGGACAAAAGTTCATCACCTAGACACAACTTGCTTATCAGAGCAATAGTTTGATTATCAAGGCTTGCTTTAAGATCCTGACCTGCTGGTACAGCAATACTAAAGGATATATCATAAATTTTTCCCAGTGTCAGTTTCCCATCTTGACAGACCTGCTAAACCACTTTATCAGACTCCAAAGTTCAAGACCTTCCCAAACTTCTCTGTTTTAAGACATTTTTGAAACTGTCAAGATGGTGATCTCCTTTGTTTCAGTAAGTTTAATAAACTCAGTTTTGTTGGGTTAACAGGTTTCTCTGGTGGTCTTTGTGAGGGAGCTGACACTGTTTATTCATAAAGGCTTTAAAGTATTCCTAGTGGTGAGTTTTTGATATATTGATCTATCAGTCCTATGAAGAACTAAATACTTTCTCCAAGCTTATTTAGTGATGGATATGTACTTTTACAGTCTTTTGGGGGAGAAAAAAGAAATAGAAGAAGAGAGAAAAGAGGTATTAATGAAGACGATAGAAAAGAAAATATCAAGAAAAGGAGGAATAGGTGGATGTAGAGGAAAACAGAGCAGACAAAAGGAAACAGGAACACGAGAGGAAAAACACTATGGGAAGTATGAAACAACAAAGAGGAATGAGGGAAAAAATATGACTAACTACCTTCCCCCTCCTTATTCTTTTCATCATGGAAAATAGGTTGTGTTCCTTGCTGTTACCTGTCAGCAAAATTTTAGTTACAAATGTGGACAAGGAAAAGAAAGATAATGAGAATATTCAGGTGTAGGGGATGATACAAAGACATGACTGGTCACTTCACTCATTCGACAGACAAGGAGCATGGCATTCCTTCCTTCCAAAGATGGTTCTTCCCACCCAAAACTGTTGAGCAATGCTTGGGACTTGCCTAGGTTGGAACCCCTATAATCTGACAAATAATGAATTTTAACTAATATTAACAATCTATCTTACAATTACTTGAGGTTCATTCTTTATGATTTTTCCTAGCCAACTTAGGTGGTTTTTTTTGTTTCACTATTAAATATTTATCTATTTAGATCCACACTACTGAATCTATCCATTGTCTTTTTAGAAATCAGAGGTATTTACCTCTTTCTAGTTCTTTTATACATTGCCTTATAATAGAGATAGCTTAAAAATTATTTGTTATTTTTAAATAACATTTTCAAATGTCCTAAACTCTAGAAGTATAATCTAACTCATCATGCATAAGTTAGATGCTTCTAATAATTAAATTTATGAAGGAGTGTGTTGCCCAAAATGTTTTGTTAGGAAGTATAAATGGCATGAATAGATATAAACAACTCTGAAAGTAAAATTTTTCTAAAGAAGAGTTTAGACTTTTCTGTAAATTTCTATAACACAGCATAATATTCCACTTCTGGGTCTTTTATTTTTCTGGATACAGGACAGTCACACATTCATTCTCCATTGACTGAGAATATGTTCTCTTATTCTTCCTAAGCCATTGTATTATAAGGTACTGTTACTCCCCCTTACAGAATCCCAGGTGAATTCTTTTTTTTTTTTTTTAATGTTTATTTATTTTGAAAGAGAGTGAGAGCACGAGCAGGGGAGGTACAGACAGAGAGAGATGAAAGACAAAGCCTGATGCGGGGCTTGAATTCCAAAACCATGAGATCATGACCTGAGCCAAAATCAAGAGTTGGATGCTTAACCAACAGAGCCACCCAGGAACCTCCAGGTTGAATTCTTATAACATCTTAAAACTGATTCTTTTCATTTAAAATGTTTTATTTGTTGGGGTGCCTGGGTGGCTTAGTCGGTTGAGCTTCTGACTTCAGTTCAGTTCATGATCTCATGATCCATGAGTTTGAGCTCAGCATCGGGCTCTGTGCTGAAAGCTCAAAGCCTGGAGCCTGCTTCAGATTTTGTGTCTCCCTCTCTCTCTGCCCCTCCCCTCTCACACTCTGTCTCTCTCTCTCTCTCTCTCTCAAAAATAAGCAGTAAAGAAATAAATAAAATGTTTTATTTGTTGGATATGGAGCATATGATGGAAGTGAAGAAATCAGTTTCAGTAGAAAAACAGTTTGTTAACCTAAGCAAACTTGGTTTAACAACTTCATAAGACATAGAAGCCACAAATTAACTCCCATTGCATGAATTTTACACTAAATGAGCCTTTATAAAGCAACCAAGAGTGTCTTAAACTTTAGGCCTGGGCTGCATTATTGAGACTAGGAACTCTTCCAAGAATGGAAAGCCAGTAACTGAATGGATGTGAACTGGAGCTAGTTTATATGGATTTGAGAGGGCAGCCAAGACAGATGAAAGCACAAGGTGAGGAAGAAGTAAATGGTGGTGCAAATCTAGGATCATAAACCCAAGGGACACTGGCCAAACTCAAATCCAAGCCTGGCAGACATCTGTTTCAAAAAAATTCTATTTTAAATAGGGCAGACATTTTGTGTGACATTACAGATTTGAGAGCAACAGACGGGACATTGGTAAGAAGCATGAATAATGACTACAAGCTGAGGCCAGAGACTCAGTATTCCTAGCCTATCAGAGGGAGTTTAGTCTGTAGTCAGTCAAGCAGAGACACTGCACAGCATTAGGTTAGGTTAATAAGTTTTAGCATGATGCTCTTACGGACACCTGGGGTTTTGAACACCTCCAGAAACCCATTCATCAGGCATGGATGTCAGCTGTGAACTATTTCTGAATTCCACTTGCTAAGATGAAAACTATTAATATATTTTTGGCTAGTTTTCACACTGGTTGGGGTTTAGCCGGCAGGTGTGCATAGATCATTTGTGAAATGGGGTTAAATAAGTCATAACTAATATTGAGATATGTGTGGAATGTGGGGTAGAGAGTGGTGAGTGATAAAGAGAAGCCAAGTTCCCTCTTAGGGCATTCTGATGGCCAGACCTTACTCCTTCCTCACTGTTTATAATTCCAGGTCATAAGAGGAATCTGATAGCAACAGTCAAATGTTCTTTGTCCTTGTTGTAAACCGGACTATGATCAGAGCATTCATTTATGGTGTTTTATTAAATTATTCCAACACTGTGTGAACTAGGTATTATCAGTTTTCGTAGATGACCAAAAACAATGAGGCATGGAGAGGTAAAATGCCTTTGCTTTGTCTGACTCCAAGTTCTGTGCTCTTCTATACATCTTATTTTGGAGACATTCTTTTTATATCTCCTGTAGAACGCAAAGCATCTGCAGAGATTGACTTCAGAAATTACCCCTGCTAATTTGGAGTAATCCATGATAATTAGGCAAATCAAGCTCAAACAACAGTCCTTCATTCTTACATATTGACACCCCGAGGAAAGATCATTTCTGAGACTACTTCCATAAACCTAGCCAATGATAGTATATATCATTGCAGAACAGGATAGCTTGATGCCATCGTAGGATTCCATGCAGATCATAAATAAGTTATATGAAGTAATTTGTATTTTTATCAGTAAGTGCCATCCTCCTAGATTAACAAACAGCAGTCACATTCTCTTCAATCATTATAGCTGCTTGTGTTGTTGTGTTTTTCATAATTCTGACTATAGGTCTTAATCCAGCACTAACACTTAGCAGACCATAGCAATATCTTTTCTGTGCTCTGTTTAATGTCCAAACATTAAAATTTTATGAATGACTGCAAATAGATAACAAGTGCCAAGGCAGGCCCCAGTTGCTATTGTTCAGTAGTGTTTGCTCTGCAGCAGTTTTCTGAGCTCTGCAAACATATCTTCCATCTGGCAGCTGGCTATGTTTTCAATTTTTTCTCTGTTTAAAATCCTTCAGCAATGCCATTTCATACATTTTGTTAGTCAGGCTAAGTGAATAGCCTATCAACATCTTCTGAAGAAGTGCTAGTAATCAGTATCATTGATAAAGCACAGAAAAATGATCAGCATATACTTAAATATTCCTTACTCATTAACAGAATATTTGAAAAAGCCCTCAAATGCAGTAGTGTATGTCTGGCTAAAAAATTATTTTTTATTTTTATCCTTGTTAAGAGTACACAGACATCTTCTGCTTTTCCCAGCCTTAAAGTTTAGGTATCTCTGGTTATCTGAGGTACAGATAACCCTGTATCTACAGACTCAACAAAAATCTGAGGTCAAGTTGGTCAAGTCAACCCCTGTATTTCACCATTTACCCAGTCCTGGATTTTGTTTTTTCTTGCAGACTTAGTGTACAGTGTGCCAGGGATGAAATTCTAGTTCATTTGAACTGCCGGTGTTGCAATATCTCCCATTCCTGGTGCCACACAGCACACCAACTCATTTCACAGATGGGCTTTTGTGTTAGATTACCCATCTATGTGAAAAACCAATCTATTTGTTTATGATATTTACACCTGACGATGTTATTCTAGAAGACTTGACCCCTGTCTCTCAAAGTTCTGTGTTGATATCTACTATAATTGATTCAAGTAGCTTTTTTGATAGATAGTGTGTTAAAAAGAGTTGGTGTAGCTTACCAAGAATTACATGGAATTGGATGTCAAAACCTAGGTCCTTGATCCACTTCTATCTCTAACAGTTTTATTTTAAGCAACCACTTAGCTAACCCTTAGTTTCCACATCTGTAAAATGTGGAATGTGGGTCTTCAGAGCCTGTTTGGAAAAGGAAGAGAAATTTATCTACTCAGATACAACCAAAGAATGAAAGAATAGTCCTCTTGTAGTTGAGGAAATTGTCCTCCTTAACTCTTACACTGAAATTCACAAAGGAAATGGATTATACAATGAAAGAGAAAAAAAAGCATTGCCTGGCCAAATCAGCTGAATTTAATCACAAGGTAGGTAGGTGGTTTGCCCTGAATTCTATGTTAATTAGATGATTCATTAGGTGTCCTTCAAGTCCAAGTAAGTCAATAATTCACTTATATTTGTTAGGAAAAGACATTAAAATAATCAATTGATGTAATTTATGAATTAGTAAATGACTGGTTTTATAATCAAGCTGTTTTCATACAATTAATGCAATCATCAACGTGGAGTCTCAAAGTGGTTTCTTTTTTTTTTCATACCATTCTAGCTTCAAAATGGCATTAAATCACTCAAAATTCCTGCTGGAAATTAAAGACAATCTCCAACTAAACATCTCCCGCTATTTAGTGACTAAAGAAATTCTCTCTGTCCTGTAGGAAACATTAATTAGGGTCTCATTTGTTAGAAGCATTGTAAATAGAGGGGTAAACAAAGCACTGGTTTAGGGGACAAATAGAAATTTAAAAAAACAGAAGCACTGTAAGAAGATTAATGCAAATATTTTTCATCTTAACCAGATTCTTCCTGCAATTTGTAAAAACTAGTACAAAAAGATTTTAGAACAGAAGTTGAATCAATCTGGGTTCATCATGCTACTGCAAAGGTTCACATACTACTACAAATGCAATCTACAGAAAGTTATTTTAAAAGCTTCATTTTAAGGGGCAACTGGGTGGCTCAGTAGGTTACGTGTCCAACTTCGCTCAGGTCATGATCTCATGGCTTGTGAGTTCGAGCCTGAGGGTGCTGACAGCTCAGAGCCTGGACCCTGCTTCTGATTCTTTGTCTCCCTCTCTCTACTCCTTCCCCACCTATGCTTGCTCTTGATCTTTCTCTCTCTCTCTCGCAAAAATAAATGAACATTAAAAAATGGCCACACTTTATTTAGCAGTGCCAAATTATCCCATTATTGAAGACCTGAAGTGTTGTAGGTCTAATCCTTTTAAAAAGATAAATTCTTATTACAGAAAATGTGGGAAATATTATAATGTATAAAGAAGAAACAACCTCAGTGAATATTATTTGGGGATTTTTCTTCTGATATTCTGTGTATATGCATGTGCCTATGTGTGCATCTTGCAGAATAGGTATATGATAGGAACACAGTTTTTATAAGCATTTTCCTATTGCATTAAACATTTCACCAAAGGTGGGGCACCTGGGTGGCTCAGTCGGTTAAGCGTCCGACTTTGGCTCAGGTGATGATCTCACGGTCAGTGGGTTCGAGCCCCGCGTCGGGCTCTGTGCTGACAGCTCAGAGCCTGGAGCCTGCTTCGGATTCTGTGTGTGTCTCTCTCTCTGCCCCTCCCCTGCTCACTCTCTGTCTCTGTCTCTCAAAATAAAATAAAGACATGAAAAAAAAATTTTTTTAATTTCACAAAAGGTAAAAAGATAATATTAGACTTTATCACATGGATATATCAAAGTTTTCACACATTTTCCTAAAAGAGACTTTGTTGTTTCTTCATAATGGTGTTAACCAACATAGGCTTTTACTGTATATGATATAGTATGAAAGGTATACTATTCAAAATACATGTACTACATGCATTAACATATTTAATTCTCAAAAGAAACATATGAGGCAGGTATTCTTTTTCTTTTTTTTTATGGATAAGGGAACTGACTTGTCAAAAGTTAATAATTAGAGCACCTATTTCACCTGCCTCCTAATAAATATGCTAATGGCATATCTGCTAGCAGATCCACTGATGATAACTTCTAGCAGAGAAGGGTTTATTATGGAATGCCTTTAGCAGGTCTATACAATCTATCTAGAATTGTTTGTGATAAACAAACCTATCTTTATAGAGAATAGGTCCCTGGAATATGTCATATATGCTGTGTAAATGACTACAAAATTGAGCGACTGAATGAATGAGTAGGGAATGACTGAAACAATTGTCTTTGTAAGTGATGTGACTATAAACTATTCTTAGAAGCATTATGTGATAAGAAGGGACCTGAGGAACTGTTCTGATGCTCTCAAAGCTCTCCTTGATATCCTTGTGCCTGGCAATTATTTATACACTTGAAACTGTTATCTCCATATGAAGTAAGACTTTTTTTTTTTTTTTACTCATTTGAATCTGATTTTAATAATCCCATCCTTTGTGCAATATCAGATACTTTTAAGACTTTTGATATTTAGGGCACCTCAAGAGACAATTATCTACATTTTATAAGCAAAAACAATTTTGTAAGTTCCAAATATTTTTCATAGATACTTATGCAGTGAAAAATCTTAGAAAATAGAGTTAATGTCTCCTTCTAGAGCAATGGTAAAGCAGCTTACTGTCCATGGTAAAGTAACTAGGTTTCAGTTCCTCTCTTATACTGCAATCTATCACACATGGGTGTGTTACCTGGCCCTCTTTCCTCTGTGGAAACTGGGGCTTGGAAGACAGGCACAAGAAAATAATGATATAAGGTAATACAGGCAGAAGGCTACATTACCTTCTGCTGACCTCCATATAAATCTTGTAGGCTAAATTTTTAGCTTGCAAGGAAGGTAAAATCTCTAACTTTTCATAGTTCTTTTCTGGGTCAAATTTCCCTTCATTGGTACCTTGTGGTATCAATTAATAAGGTCATTAATTGTGGATACAGTGTGTATATATTACTTCTAACAATATTGGTTATTACCATAAAATAGAGTCAATTTTGTTAATTGACAGTTCTTAAAGAAGGCATCTCTCTGTTTGGATACGCACATTTTTATCATTACTGAAGAAGTATTACATGGTGTTATAATTACCTTCATTTGTTTACTCCTGAAATAGACTCTCAACCTCAATAGCCAAAGACACAGCTTAAAATATTCTTTATTTGTTATGATCTAACTCACTACCCAGCATCTATTAGGTAATCAGAAAATGTTTAGAACTGAATGAAGAAAAGGATATATATTGCATTATGGGCTGCTAGGACCTTTTATGGTTCTTAATCTTTATTCTCTAGATTAACTACTCCTTTGTTATTTAATTTTCTTGAAATTTCAACATTTTCCTTAAAAATTCACTAGGTTTTTTTTGAGAGTTATTTCTCATTTAGCAATCTGCTCCCTTTCTTTTCAGTAACGCTTCTTTTCTTTGGCTGTCTGTTGAAGTAATCCTTTGTTTCTAACTTTACAAAAGAGAAAATTGATCATTTATAAGTCGTTTCACTCTGACAGCCCTGAAGAAGGAATCTTATATTTTCTAGTCATCTGTTTCTTAAAGGCTAACAAACGCTAGTCTTCAGCTCAACACACTCATCTTCTTATCTAGCATCTGTCTCTTCCATTAGCTTTGATGTTTTTTGTTTACCCTTTTGGACCAATTTACTTCCGTAATCTATGAATGGAGAAATTTTATTTGCTTCAGTGATTTTTATCCCAGCAGAGTTGAAAGCCTATTTTCTGTAGGGTGATGTTTGCAGTGATTTTTGAAATTCTCATTCGCCTACACCAGATTGGCTTGCTTCTTCAAATCTCTTTTTGAAAAATAAATATTAAAAATATTTAAATTGTCCAGAAAGTCTGTGCCAAAATACAATATTTAATATAATATTTATACACATCTATATGTATTATTCTCATATATATTAAATATTGTATTTTGGCACAGACTTTCTGGACAATAAATTGCCCATTTAAACCAGGAATCTTAAAAAATGAAAAATATACCTCTTCTCAAATTATCCTAAGGGCATCGTCTGAAATATAGTAAAAAAATAAAGCTTTATGCTCAGAGACTGTCACTGTAGTTTTATTTCTACAGACTAAAACTTTCAGAAACCTTAAATATCTAGCATTAAGGAAATAATTAAAATAATGTTTAGAAGAATGTTACTTAACATTGAAAAATATATACTTATACGAAAAAGCAGAAGTTTTGAAGAAACTACTTTGAAGTGCTAGTAGTGATTATATTTGAAAGATGAAACTAATTTAGTTAGGGGCACCTGGGTCGCTCAGTCAATTAAGCATCTGACTCTTGATTTCAGCTCAGTTCATGATCTCACTGTTTGTGGGACTAAGCCCAGATGGGGCTCTGCACTAATGGCTTGGAGTCTGCTTGGGATTCTGTCTCTCCTTCTCTCTGCCCCTCACCTGCTTATGCTCCCACCCTCTCTCATTATAAATTAATTAATTAAATAAAACTAGTTTAGGGGTACCTGGGTGGCCGAGTTTGTTGAGTGGATGACTTCGGCTTAGGTCATGATCTTACGGCCCATGAGTTAGAGCCCTGTGTTGGGCTCTGTGCGGACAGCTCAGACCCTGGAGGCTGCTTTGAATTCTGTGTCTCCCTCTCTCTTCCCTTCCCTTGCTCTTTCTCTGTGTCTCTCAAAAATAAACATTAAAAAAAAAACTAGTTTAAAATTTTTTAAACAATGTGTTCTCAAAGACTTATTTTGCTTCTTTGTAAAACAGGAATAATAAATGTAACTTTCTTACAATTTTTTTTTGCATGATATAGAGAGGCAATGGATACAAATTGCTTAACACAGTATATTATACATATTAAGCATATCATTAAAAATAGCTATTATTATGTACTAATCATTCTTTAATATTGTTTCTTAGTATCTGTCATTGACTAAAAACTAGTATTTGCTCCCAAACTCCCCCAGCATTATTTTCCAAAGTCAGAAACTGAGATTCATATGTTAACTAGTCCAAAGTCATTCTGGTAATGAGAACAGTCAGGCTTCTAATATCTGTCAGAATTTCATCCTTGAAAGGCATGCAACCATTACCACCATCCAAATGTGTCATCTTAACATGGCAAACAGGGAAAGGCTTGAAAACAGTGCTCACCTATCATTTGCTAAAAACTGAATCCCATAAACTTCTCTACTAGCCTGTAACTGGTATGAAATTTGTGGGTTAGAGTGCTTATTATTAACCAATTATTAAACTCATATATGTATGGGATTGATTTAGATGTTAAATGACTTATGAAACTCAACAACTATATGAAACTCAACAACTATGTTAGATTAGAACTGATAATGTAACTCATGTCTTCTTTTTTTTTTTTAATTTTTTTTTTATGTTTTATTTATTTCTAGGAGAGAGAGAGACAGCATGAGCAGGGGAGGGTCAGAGAGAGAGGGAGTCACAGACTGAAACAGGCTCCAGGCTCCGAGCTGGCAGTCAGCACAGATCCCGACGCGGGGCTCAAACCCACGAACCGTGAGATCATGACCTAAGTGAAAGTCAGACGCTTAACCAACTAAGCCACCCAGGCGCCCCTGTAACCCATGTCTTCTAATTGTCCCTTTTCTTCATGTGACTATTTTACCAGATAATAATAGTGAATATATTCTTTCAGAGGTTAGTCTACTGAGTGTAGTAGAGTGCAAAGGCACATCAAAATCAATACAGGTCTTTTATCCAAAATATACAGGGGTGCATGGGTGGCTCAGTCAGTTAAGGGGCTGACTTCAGCTCAGGTCATAATCTCATGGTTCGTGAGTTCAAGCCCCACACTGGGCTCTGTGCTGACTGCTCAGAGCCTGGAACCTGCTTTGGATTCTGTCTCTCTCTCTCTCTCTGCCTTTCCTCCACTCACACTCTGTCTCTCTCTCAAAAATAAATAAACATTTAAAAATAAAACAAAATATACAAAGAGCTCTCAAACTCCACAATAAGAAAATGAAAACCTATTTAGAAAATGGGCAAACTTTAAACAACATTATGCCTACATATTTTATAATCTAGATGAAATAGGCCAATTCCATGAAAGAAACAATCTACCATAACTCACAAAAAGAAATAAACAATCTAACTAGGTCTATGTCTATGAATGAAATGAATCATTAATTCATATCCTTATAAAATAGAAAGCATAAAAGCCAGATAGGTTCACTGGTGAATTCCAACAAACATTTAAAGATAGAAATTACGCCACTTTTCTACAATCTCTTTCACAAGACAAAAGCAGAAGGAATACCTCCTAACTCATTCTAGGAGGCCAGAAATACCCTAATATGTTTAAAAACCAAACAAAGACATTATAAGAAGAGAAAACTATAGATGAAGATCTCTCATGAAAAATAGATGCAAAAATTCTCAGTATTAGCAAATCAAATCCAACAACATATAAAAAGAATTATACACTATGACTGAGTAGGATTTATCCCAGGTATTAAAAGCTACTTCAACATTCATAAATCAATTTATGTGACTGATCAATCAATTCGAAATATCACCTCATCATATCAGTAGATGGAGAAAAAGAATTTGACAAATTCCAACACCTATTCATGATTTAAAACTCCCAGTAAACTAGGAATAGAGGGAACTTCCTTAACTTGATAACAATATCTCCAAAAAATCTACAACTAACACCACACTTATTGATGAGAAACTTGAATATTTAACAATAAAATAAAGAACAAGACAAGGATGTCCCCTCTCACTACTGATCTTTAACACTGTACTGGATGTTCTAGAAAATGCAGTAAGACAGAAGGAGGAAATAAGAGTAAATAGACCAGGAAGGATGGCATCATTATTGCCAATGTAGAAAATTCCAAAAAATCAGCAGCAGAAAACAAAAAAAACTCCTGGAATAACAAGCAATCATAGCAATGTTCTATATGGTTAACATACGAACATCAACTATCAATGAACAAGTGGAATTTTAAATTACAAATCACTGTCATGGACATTACCATTAAATTAAACAATTAAACAATTAAGTATAAATCTAACAAAAGATGTACACAACCTATGTGTACATAATTAAAAAAATAAATAATTAAGTATAAACCTAACAAAATAGGTGCACAATTTATGTGAGGAAAACTATAAAACACTGATGAAATAAATCAATAACTAAATAGATACTTCGTGCTCATGAATATGAAGACTATTCCTGAGATTTCAGTACTTTCCAAATCCATCTATAGACTCAATGTCATCCCAATCAAAATCCTAGCAAGATATTTTGTGTACATTGACAAACTGATTCTAAAGTGATATATGGGGGAGGCACATTCCTCCACTGCAAGAATAGCCAATACAATACTGAAGGAGAACAAAGGTAGAGAACTGACATTACCCAACTGTTAGATGTACTATAAAAAGTGCAGAAATAAAGTCAGTGTGGTATTGGTGAAAGAACAGATAGATCAATGAAGAGAACAGAAGCTCAAAAATAAACCCATGCAAATATGGTAAATTGATCTCTGATAAAGGAACAAAGTCAATACAATGAAGCAAAGATAGTCTTTTAGTGCTGGAATAACTGGACATCTACTTGCAAATAATGAACTCAAAAACAGACCTTAAACCCTTCATAAAATATAATTCAAAATTGTCATAGGCCTAAAACACCTATAAAACACCTCTGATATAAAATAGGGGAAAATCTAGATGACCCTGAGCTTGGCAATAACTTTTTAGATACAATAAATTCATGATCCAAGAAGAAAAAATTGATAAGCTGACCTTCATTAAAATAACACATACCTGGTGAGAGACACCATCAAGAGAAGAAAAAGACATGCTACAGAAGAGGTGAAAATATTTACAAAAGAGACTTCTGATAAAGGATTACTATCCTAAATGTATAAAGAACTCTTTAAAACTCAACAACAAGAATATGAACAACTCAACTGAAAAATGAGCCAGAGACATTAACAGGCACCTCCCCAAGGAAGAAATACTGATGGCAAATAAACCTATGAATACATGTTCTACATAATATGTCTTCAGGGAAATGGAAGGAAAATAACAATGAGATACTATACACCTCTTAGAAGGGCCAAAGTCCAGAACACTGACACCACCAAATGGTGTGATATGGAGCAGCAGGAATTCTTATTCATTGCTGGTGGTAATGCAAAATGATACAGCCATATTTAGAAGACATTTTGGTGGTTTCTTACCAAAGGAAACATATTCTTACCATGTGATTCAGCAATTATACTCTTCGATATTCACTGAAAGGAGCTGAAAACTTATGTCCACACAAAAACTTGCACATGGTTGTTTATAGCAGCTTTATTTGTCACTGCTGAAACTTAAAGCAACTAAGATGCTCCTCAGTAGGTGAATGGTTAAACTACGGTATATCCAGACAATGGAATATTATTGTGTTACAACGAAATGAAATATCAAGCTGTGAGAAAACATGGAGGAATCCTAAATTCATATTACTAAGTGAAAGAAGCCAATCTGAAATGGTTATATACAGTATGATTCCAGCTACATGAAATTTTGAAAAAAAACAACATGGAGACAGTAAATATATCAGGTTTGTTTTTAATTGTCCTATGCATCTCTTATATTTGGCTGTTCCTGGGTTATATCCTTTATAATAAACTGGTTAACCTAAAAACATAAAAGAAAAGAAAGGAAAAAAAGATTGGTGGCTGTCAGAGATTAGGGGCATGGAGGGATGAACAGGCAGAGCACTGAGTATTTTGCAGGCAGTGAAACCATTCTGTATAATATCATAACGGTGGAAACATGACATTAAACATTTGCCAAACTCGTAAATCACATGGAACTCCCCCATGAGGCAATTAAAAAAAATCTCATAGAATGTATAACTCCAAGACTCAACCCTAATATAAACTAAGGACTTTGGGTGATAATGAAGTGTTAATGCAAAATCAGAGATTATAACATATGTACCACTTTGGTGGGGGATGGTGACAATGGGAGAGGCTGTGCCTGTGTTTGGGCAAAGGGTATATGGGAACTCTCTACTTTCTGTTCAATTTTGCTGTGAATCTACAACTGCTTTAATAAATAAAGTCTATTTCAAAAAACCCTCAAAAGTGTTCCAGCTTTTTTGACTTTGATATGGCTTTTCACCTTGGATATATTATTGGTGTTTTTATTTTCATTGTCACGTTCATGCTTATTGTTACTACTAATAAAATGCAACAGAAAAAAATGAAAAGCAATTACCCAAGACTCTTTCTATTCTAATGTAGCAGGTATTTTTCATTTTTTTGCTTATTGCTTTCATGTGCTATTTGCAAATAGCTTATTTTACACAGTTGATGTCAAGTATAAATTACAAGCTATAGTCTTTTTTTTGGCACTTGAAATTGTATTACAAATAGTTGTCTCCTCTTTGTCTTCATAATCATCAGTTTTCAGAGCTGTGTTATATCCCATTATGTTAATGTACCATAATTTAATAAGCTTTTCCCTATTGTTGAAGATTTACTCTATTATAGAACATGCTATACTGAATATTCTTTGGGCATATATATTCTTTCTTTTGCTGTATTATTCCCTTGGGAGAAATTTCCAAATGTGGAATTACTACAGCAAAAGCCATGAAAATCTTTGTGGTTTTTTTTTTGCTACATATTACCATATTCCTTTCTGAGGTAGTCTATACTGAAATGAGTACAGTGTGAGTGCATTGACTACAACTTTTCTTTTTTTGCATTAGATATTATAACCTCTAATGATGATTTATCAGTTACTGTGGAAATGTTTTAAATTGATTTAAATATTTTATTAACAACACAGCTTTAATGATAACATCTATATAGGAATGTCAGTATTACCATATTTCCTGATAGTAATTCTATACTAACATATGTTTGAATATCAGTCTTACAAAGGAGAAAAAATAAAGATTTGAGACAAATTGATTAATGATTGGTAATGATACCTTATATACAAAAGTATATGGTCATGAAAATTTAAAAATAGTACTATTTTTGAAACTATTTTTTTATTTTTTGAGAGAGCATGCACGTGTACACAAGTGGGGGAGGAGCGGAAGGACAGAGAATCTTAAGCAGGCTCTACACCCAGCACAGAGCCCAATGCGGGACTTGATCCCACACCATGAGATCATGACCTGTGTGGAAATGAAGAGTTGCATGCTTAACTGACTGAGCCATCTAGGTGCCACTGAAGTAATTTAAACACTTTGGTAACTGTTAAAATAATAGATCTATGTAGGAGAACTTTTCATAAATATTGCAAACTTTAAGACAATCTCTGTTTAATCAAGTAAATTACAAATCCAGAATTTGAATTTTAAATGACTAAGTGTGATGGATGAAGACATTAGGAGACCTTCACCTTTTCTGAATCATGAATTCTACTTTTTCATCCCAATATAGACATGGTTTTGAGAACGCAGATTAAACAGACTGGAGCAATACTAGATAGATTTAGTATTTAAAGTTCAGTCAAATACCAAGGGCCCAGAGGTATTCTTCTACACTAAAATAGCAAATCCTATTAGTTAGAAAACCGGAAGAAAATAGAGTACGTCACCATCTAACCCACACAATTACTTTAATTACTTGATGTTTCCAGGGAAAGCACTGCCTTTCACAGTGGTTTTAGAGATTAGATGGCTCTAAAGTCCTTTTTGAGTATGCTTGAAAAAAACTCATTTGATCTAAGTTAATACATTTCTACCCATTTAGGAAATTCCTTTTTAAAATTTATTTAAATTCAAGTGAGTTAAATATAGTGTAATAATGGTTTCACGAGTAGAGTTTAGTATTCATCACTTACATATGACACAGTACTCATCCCAAGAAGTGCTCTCTTAATGCCCATCACCCATTTAGCCTATCCCCAAACCCAATACCCCTCTAGCAACTCGGAGTTTGTTCTCTGTCTCTGAGTCTCCTACAGTTTGCCTCCATTTCTGTCTTTATCTTATTTTTCCTTCCCTTCCTCTGTGTTCATCTGTTTCTTAAATTTCATATTTGAGTGAAATCATACGATATTTGTCTTTATCTGACTGACTTATTTCACTTAGCATAATATATTCTAGTTCCATCCATGTTGTTGCAAATGGCAAGATTTTATTCTTTTTGATTGCCAAGTAATATTCCATCGTATATATACACATCTTTATCCATTCATCAGTAGATGGGCATTTGGGCTCTTTCCATAATTTGGCTATTGTTGATGGCACCGCTATAAACTTTGGGGTGCAGGTGCCTCTTCAAATCAGCATTTTTGTATTCTCCTTTGGATAATGATAGTAGTATAATTGCTGGGTCATAGGGTAGTTCTATTTTTAATTGATGAGGAACCTTGATACTATTTTCCAGAGGGGCTGCACAATTTTGCATTCTCACCAGCAGTGCAAAAGTGTTCCCCTTTCTCTGCATCCTCGCCAACATCTGTTGTTTCCTGAGTTGTTCATTTTAGCCATCCTGATAGGTATGAGGTAGTAAGTCATTGTGGTTTTGATGTATTCTCTGAAGATGAGTGATGTTGAGTATCTTTTCATGTGTCTGTTAGCCATCTGGATGTCTTCTTTGGAAAAGTGTCTCTTCAGGTTTTCTGCCATTTCTTCATTGGATTATTTGGGGGGGGGTGTTGAGTTTGACAAGTTCTTTATAGATTTTGGATACTAACCCTTTTCCCGATATGTCATTTGCAATATCTTCTCCCATTTTATTGATTCCTTTTTATTTTTGTTGATTGCTTCCTTTACTGTGCAGAAGCTTTTTATCTTGATGAGGTCCCAATAGTTCATGTTTGCTTTTGTTTCCCTTGCCTCCAGAGACATGTCTAGTAAGAGTCTGTTGCAATAGAGGACAAAGAGTTTGCTGTCAGTTTTCTCCTATAGTATTTTAACTATTTCCTGTCTTACACTTAGGTCTTTTACCCATTTAGAATTTATTTTTTTGTATGGTATAAGAAAGTGGTCCAGGTTCATTCTTTTGTATGTCACTGTCCAGTTTTCCCAACACCATTTGCTGAAGAGACTTTTTTTCCATTGTATATTCTTCCCTGCTTTGTAAAAGATTAGTAGATACATTTGTGAGTCCATTTCTGGGTTCTCTAGTCTGTTCCATTGATCTATGTGTTTGTTTTTGTGCCAGAATCATACTGTCTTAATGATTACAGCCTTGTAATATAACTTGAAGTCTGGAATTGTGATGCCTCTAGTTTTGGTTTTCTTTTTCAACGTTACGTTGGTTATTTGGGGTCTTTTCTGGATCCATAAAAATTTTAGAATTGTTTGTTCTAGCTCTGAGAAGAATGCTGGTGTTTTTTGATAGGGATTGCATTGAATGTGTAGATTGTTTGGGGTAGTAGAGACATTTTTACAACATTTGTTCTTTGAATCCATGAGCATGGAATGTTTCTCCATTCTTTGTGTCTTCTTTAATTTCTTTCTATAGTTTTCTGTGTACATATCTTTTACCTCTTTGGTTAGGGTTATTCCTAGGTATTTTAAGGGTTTTGGTGCAATTGTAAATGGGATCAAATGATTTCTGTCTCCTGCTTTATTATAGTTATATAGAAATGCAACTGGTTTCTATACTGCAAAATTGCTGAATTCATGAATCAGTTCTAGAAGTTTTTTGGCAGAGTCTTTTGGGTTTTCCATGTAGAGTATCATGTCACCTACAAAGATTGAAAGTTTGACTTCTTCCTTTTCCTTGAAAGCCTTTTCTTTCTGTTTTCTGATTGCTGAGGGCAGGACTTCCAGTACTGTGTTGAACAACAGTGGTGAGAGTGGACATCCCTGTCATGTTCCTGACTTGAGGTGGAAAGCTCTCTTTTTCCCCCCCCACCTTGAGAATGATATTAGCAGTGGTCTTCCACATATTGCCATTATGATCTTGAAGTATGGTCCTTCTATTCCTACTTTCTTGAGGGTTTCTATAAGAAAAGGATGCTGTATTTTGTCAAATGCTTTTTCTGTATCTATTGAGAGGAACATGTTGTTCTATCTTTTCTTTTATTATTGTATCACATTGATTTGCATATATTGAACCACCCCAGTAGCTCAAGAATAAATCCCACTTGATCATGGTGAATAATCCTTTTAATGTATTGTTGAGTTCAATTTGCCAGTATCTTGTTGAGAGCTTTGCATTCATGTTCATCAGGGAGATTGGTCTGTAATTCTCTTTTTTAGTGGGATCTTTGGTTTTGGAATCAAAGTAATGCTTGCTTCATCTAATGAGTTTGGGAAATTTCCTTCCATTTCAATGTTTTGGAACAGCTTCAAAAGGTATAGGTATTAACTCTTCTTTAAATGTTTGGTAGAATTGCCCTGAGAATTTATCAGCCCTGGAATCTTTTTTGTTGGGAGATTTTTGATTACTGATTCAATTTACTTACTGGTTATGGGTCTCTTCAAATTTTCTATTCTTGTTTCAATTTTGTTAGTTTGTAAATTTCTAGAAATTTGTCCATTTCTTCCAGATTGCCCAATTTGTTGGCATATAATTGCTTATAATACTATCTTATTATTGTTTGTATTACTGCAGAGTTGGTTGTGATCTTTCCTCTTTCATTCACGATTTTATTTTTTGGGTCCTTTCTTTTGTCTTTTTGATTAATCTGGCTAGCAGGTTATTGATTTCATTATTTTTTCCAAAGAACTAGCTCCTAGTTTCATTGATCTGTTCTACTGTGTTTTTTTTTAAATTTCTATATCATTGATTTTGCTCCTAATCTTTATTACTTCCCATCTTCTGCTGGTTTGGGGCTCTATTTGCTGTTCTTTTTCCAGCTCCTTTAGGTATAAGATAAGGTTGTGTATTTGAGACATTTCTTCCTTCTTCAGGAAAGTCTGAATTGCTACATACTTGCCTCTTAGGATTGTCTTTGCTGCATTCAAAAATATTTGGACTGTCGTGCTTTCATTTTCTTTGGCTTCCATGAATTTTTTTATTTCCTCTTTAATTTCTTGGTTAAACCATTTATTCTTTAGTAGTATGTTCTTTAATCTCCAAGTATTTGTGTTCTTTCCAAATTTTTTCTTGTGATTGATTTCAAGTTTCATAGCATTACGGACTAAATACATGCATGGTATGATTTCGATATTTTTCTACTTGTTGAGGGCTTATTTGCGACCCAGTGTGTGATCTATTCTGGAGGATGTTCCATGTGCACTCAAGAAGAATGTGTATTCTGTTGCTTTAGGATGTTCTCAATATATATCTGTTCTCAATATATATCTGTTAACTCCATCTTTATCTACCAGTGTGTCATTCAAAGTCATTGAATGTCATTCAAAGCCATTGTTTCCTTGCTAATTTTCTGCTTAGATGATCTATCCATTGCTGGAAGTGGGTTGTTAAAGTCCCCTACTATTATTGTATTATTATCAATGAGTTTCTTTATGTTTGTGATTAATGGGTGTTTCCGAGTTGGGGGCATAAATTTACAATTGTTAATTCTTGTGGATAGACCCATTAATTACGATATAGTGCCCTTATTCATCTCTTGTTACAGCCTTTGTTTTAAAATCCAGATTGTTTTATATAAGTATGGCTACTCTGACTTTCTTTTGATGTCCATTAGCATGATAGATGGTTCCCCATACCCTTAACTTTCAATCTGCAGTTGTCTTTAGGTCTAAAGTGAATTTCTTGTAGGCAGCATATAGATGGGTTTTGTTTTGTTTTTTTTATCCATTCTGATACCCTATATCTTTTGATTGGAACATTTAGTTCCATTTACATTCAGAATGATTATTGAAAGATGTGAATTTAGTGCCATTGTGTTGCCTGTAAAGTTGGTGTTTCTGGTGATGTTCTCTGTTCCTTTCTAGTCTTTGTAGCTTTGCTCTTTGTTTTGTTTCGTTTTGTTTTGATTTTTCTCCACTCAAAGAGTCCTTAAAATTTCTTCCATGCTGTTTTAGTGGTCACAAACGCCTTTAGTTTCTGTTTGGGAAACTATCTCTCCTTCTATTCTAAATGAGAGCTTTACTGGATACAGGATTTTTGGCTGCATATTTTTTCAATTCAGCACGTTGAATAAATCTTGCCACTCCTTTCTGGCCTGCCAAGATTCTGTGGACCGATCTACTGCGAACCTGATCTGTCTTCCCTTGTAGGTTAGTTTTTCCTTTTTTTCCCCCTTGCTGCTTTCATGATTCTTTCCTTGTCTGTGTGTTTTGTGAATTTGATTATGATATGCCTTGATGATGGTCGGTTTTTGTTGAATCTAATGGGAGTTCACTGTGCTTCTTGGATTTTGATCTGTGTTCTTCCCCAGATTAGGGAAGTTTTCATATATAACTTGCTCACATAAACCTTCTTTCATTTGGGCAATTTCTAAATACATTCTCCAAGTAAATGCTCTGAAACATTGGTCTGGCCTATAGCTTTCTAACAAATGTATGGATTTCATAATAAATTAAATCGGAATTTCTTTTCACTATCTAAGATTTAGCTGGCAGTTGCCTTAAGGCATCAGCAATTTATAAGCTGTTTTAGATATTTTTTTTCTGGACTAAGCATTATTAAATATCTATAGAGATATTGCTCTAAGGTTGGTAGTTGAAACTGACTCTGGTGTACACAAATAGGGAAATTCAACTATTTTACTATTCTTAGGCTTACCAATGTCCACAGTGAATGTTTGTGTAGGAAAGTACAAATATATTAAATCGATGAACACATTTTCCCAGAGAGATCAGCTTTTTGCATGGATAATTAATATTTAAGGATTCAGAAAACTTATTAAGATAAATCATCAAGGAGATAGACTATCTACTGTGCCCCAAGTAATAAGTATATTTTATTAACATATATTTGACAAGCAGCAAGTCTAGAATTAAAGATAAAATTATTAACTTAAAAAATGAGTGTTTTATTTCAATATCATACATAAAATCACATTAAAAAACACAATACATATGTGTATTGTATATGGTATTGCAAATTGGAAACCATTTTGGAGACAGATACATTATGCCAAAATATAAATGATACCTTTTTGTAGAATAAATTCCCTTTACTCTTTTAAGTCTTTGATAATACATTTGGGCAATTCATTTTAATTTGGCCAAAGTACTAGAGCAAAACTGTTTAAAATGTTCATTATGCTTATATCATATATTTTTTTAAAAAGCCCAGTTGTTTTATTTTTTTTTCTTGCATCTATAGTGGTTTTTCACTGGAGCAATGAATAGAATATTTTGGTCAAATCCATTTATATACACATACAGTTGCAAACATATGCACATTTTTAAAATATTTAAATAAGATTGGTAATTATTTTGTGACAGGTGTTTGGTAAGAAAGTTATGCTTTTTTACTCTTCCCAATTATTACTATAGAGAAGAAATAATGGCATTCAGAAATGTGCTTGTTAAGTCAGGATCCATTGCAAATAGAGTGAGTTATTGGTTTTAATGATTTAAAGGGCTCAATCTCTAGCACAGTGATTTGTCTCCCATGTGAAACATATCCATGTTCATGATCTTGAATTTTTTGTCATCAGTTATCCCTGGGCTCTGGTATGTGGATAATTTTGTAGCTGGAGGAAGCACTTGGGCAAAATGAAATACATTGTACAGAGATCAATGCTCTCCTTCCTTCTCTACTTTGAGTAATTTCTTCCTCCTCCTCCACCTCCTCCTCGTCCTCCTCTTCTTCATTTTGGTAATCAGGTAACCAAAGAATGGTGATTTACTCTCTCATTTCAAATTCTTGATTCCCCATGTATTAATTACCTAAGTTATTTAGCATCCCTGAATCTCCATTTCATCAACAGTAAAATGAGACGTTAATAACAATACCTATTATGTATTAAATGATCTTAATAGTAGTACCCTCACTGCTTGTTGAAATTTTTAGATGAATTAATGAATTTGATATATTTAGAGGCAATACCTCAAATATAGCAACCTTTCTATGAGTGTTACTTATTATCACTTTTATTATAATTAGTAATATTACTCAAATAATAACATTTTCTTTCCACAAAAAGCACAGTATCTGGCTTACTTCATGGTCTTTCCTTCTTCCCTCTCCTGAACTCTGCATTTGTTAGAAGCTGTAAATGTACTTAAAAGAAAAATATCATTTTGGAGTTGAATAGAAAATATTATTCAAGTTTGAAGCAAGGGATTGAGGTTATAACTGAAGATAAATCTTTAAAATGTTTTGAAAATGAGCTGTGATGATCGAAAGAATGAAGTATTTCCATGTGAGGTTAAACAAATGAACTAAATCTTAAATATTTTAAAATGAATTCTTAAATGAGACAATCTAAGACTATATATTATGGGTTTAACTTTTATTCATTAGGGTTAAGTTTGAACCCAACTTCAGACTTTAGAATAAGATTCATCACTTTTCTTTGTAGGAGTCAGCGAATTTAAGATGGAAGGGTCAGGCTTTCGAATCAGACAATCCCTGATCAAAGCTGTAATGTCAACTCTGGTGCTCAGTAATTGAGCGACTCTGAGCAAATTACTTAACTTTCAGGTGACTTGGATTTTCAAAAGATGAAATATAAATGACAAATGCTTATTTGAAATAATGCTAATACTAAATTCTTGTAATGATATATACAATAAATAATAAGCAATAAATAATCATATAATTATATATAAATAATTATATTATATATAAACATATAAATTATATATATTATCCACATATAAGTAAATATATAAATAATTAGGGAAGGCCTATAATAAGGCATATCTTCCAAATCTAATTCATTAGTAAATGTTTTATGGAGTGCACTATGAAGCCATTAATTTTCTTTATAGAAAGCAACTCTGGAAGGGCATGGTTTACAGCATACATAATAAAACACATAGAAAAATTTTACATAGAAAAATTTACATAGAAAAATTTTACATAGAAAAAAGACAAACTTTTTCATCTAAGGTTTTAAGTCTGATAGATTTGTAACTGCTTCCTAGAATTCTGTATGGAGAGAGATATTGAAAATCTGTTCAGAATCAACATAAGAGTAGACCATAATCAATTATTTCCCCAAATCAATTTTTTAAAATTTGTTTTAAGTGTAATTATTTTTGAGAGAGAGAGACAGAGTTGTAGTGGGGAGGGGCAGAAAAAGGGGGAGTCACAGAATCCGAAGCAGGCTCTAGGCTCTGAGCTGTCAGCCCAGAGCCCAACGCAGGGCTCAGGCCCACAAACTGAGATCATGACCTGAGCTGAAGTCGGAGGCTCAACTGACTGAGCCACCCAGGCGCCCCATCCAAATCAAATATTTTTAAAACTCCTCAGTGCAAGATGACCTGCTCAGCTGTTCTACTTGAATATAATCATTATACCATAAGTACTATAAAAACAAAGAAATTTATATCTAGGTATATCAAAGACAAGCCACTAAAAAGCAAAGATAAACACAAAATTTAGAGAGATTTTATACATACAGAGATAATAAATAGGACTTCTAATTTCTCATTGAAAAAAAGATTTCAGAAGACAGAATTTTATATCCTATGAAATATCTTTTAAAAACAAAGGTAAAATAAATACATTTTTAGATAAATTAAAACTAACTGAATATGTCGCCAGCAGACCTACTTTATAAGATGTTAAAGAAAGTTTTTCAGGTCCTATGGAAATGATACCAGATAGAAATTTGCTCTTTAGGAGAGACTAGTACCAGAAATGGTAAATACACGGGTTAAAATAAAAGATTAGCTTATTAGTTTATTTGTTTGTTTATTTATAATATATATGATTTTTAAAATTTTTTATTATGTTTATTTATTTTGAGAGAGAAAGAGACACAGTGTGAGTGGGGGAGGGGCAAGAGGAAGACAGAATCCCAAGCAGGCTCCAGGCTCTGAGCTGTCAGCATAAAGTTGGCTCATGGAGTGGGGCTTGAATTCATGAGTGTGAGATCATGACCTGAGCCGAAGTCGGATGCCCAACCAACTGGGCCACCCAGGCACCCCAATATATATGATTATTTAAAACAACATTGTAACATACTGTGTGGTTAATAACATATGTAGATGTAATATACATGGAAATCATAGTGTAAGGTAGGAAATTTCAAGGTTCTTACATTTTATATTAAGAGTATGCGAACTCTCATTACTTAGGGAGACATTACAGAAAGAAAGCTGTAAATATTAACACCAAGAAATATAGCAAAGAGTCAAAAGACAAATTAAAAGACAATATTAAAAAAATTCAATTAACATGAAGAAATGTCAAAAATAAGCAACAGAGGAACAAGAAACAGAGATTATAAACAGAAAATAATTAGTAAAATAGGGTAAACATAATCATATCAACAATTACATAAATTTACCCATATATATCATTACATAAATGTAAATAACCAATTACTATACCTAATACCTAATCATGCATATATAATTGAAAAGGAAAAAAATCTCAGCAAGACCTAAATATATGCTGTTTAGAAGTGATGCATTAATGGGGGGAATGTGTAGTTCAGTTGGCTAAGTGTCCAACTCTTGGTTTCAGTTTGGGTCATGATCTCACGGTTTGTGGATCTGAGTCCTGCATCAGGCTCTGTACTGATAGTGTGGAGCCTGCTTGGGATTCTCTCTCTTTTTCTCTCCCTCCTTTCCCCTCCCCCACTCATACTCTCTCTCTCCTTCTCAAAATAAATAAATAAACTTAAAAACAGGAAGTGATGCACTTAAAATATAAAGAGACACAGAGAATGAATTAAAAAGATGTAAAAAGAAATACCAAGTAAATAATAAGGATAACATCATATGATGAAGATAAAACCTATTACCTGAAATTAAAAGAGATATTTCAATGTGGTAAATGGATTAATTATGCAGAAAAACATTACAAAATATGTCTTCCTCTAAAAGCAGAGGTTCAAAATATATAAAGTGAAATTTGACAGATATAAAGAGAAAAATAAATAAATCCAAAAGCATATTTTGGGATATTGATACCACTCTTGCAATAACTGATAGAATAGCCAGACAAAATATTAGTAAAGACAGAACATCCTTAACCATCTTGACCAAATTGACATGTATAGAACACCACATTTAACAGTTGCCAAATGTACATATTTTTAGAAGGGCACAGTGTACATTCAACAAGATAGGACATATGCTAAGGCATAAAAACAATCTCAATAAGTTACAAAAGACTGAAATCTGGTAGAGTTTATCTGTGATCACAATGGACTTAAAATTAAAATCAGTAACAATGTTTTACCTAGAACAATCTTTTCTCAAACATTTGGAAATATGAAAAATTCGAGAAACGCCATGGTGAAAGGAGAAATCAAAAAGGTAATTTTTTGAACTATAATGAAAATATAACCATTTTGTAAGATTCAGCTAAATCAGTGCTTGGAAGGAAATTTTTATCTTTAATAGTTTATAATGGAAAAGAAAGAAAATACAAAATAAGAGATCTAAACCAGGGTTTGGTAAAAAGAGCTCGTGGGTCAAATCCTGGAAGAGATTTTTTTATAGCCCGTCAAATAGAATTGTTTTAGATTTTTAAATGGGTATATTTTAAATAGTCACATATGTTTATATAGAATATCTTCAACATGCATATCTATAAAAATGCATATCTATAGAATATCCTCAAGCTGCAGAGCTCTAACTACTTACTCTTTGGCTCTTTACCAAAGAAGTTCACTTATTCAACCATGACCTAAAGTTCTATTTTAAGAAACTAGCAAAAGAAAGCCTAAGTAACCCAAAGTAGAAGAACAGAAATAGTAAAGATGAGAGCAGATGTCTGTGAAACATAAAACAGTACAAACAACACAGTGAATATTTGGCTTTTTGAAAAGATCAACAAAATTCATATGCCTTTACTCAAATTGATCAAGAAAAATGAGAAAGGGCAGAAATTGCCAATATGAGACATTGAATAGTAGATATTAGCAGAGCTCCAACAGATATTAGAAGATTCAAAAGGTAATATTATGAACAACTTTACACTAACACATTTAACAATTAAGATAAACTGAATAAATACCTTGTAAGGCACAACTTATCATAATTGACACAAGATGGATTAGAAAAACTAAATGACTCTCTATATATTAAAATAATGGCATTTGTAACTAAAGATTGGCACATCTACAGAGAGTAGTGGGGAGAGGGTAAGGAGGAGGAGGGGAGAAAAGCGAGAGAGAGAAAGAACCTCCAGGGCTAGATGGCTTGCTTCCTTGATGAATTCTTGAAAGATGTTTCCAGTTCATTTTTCTAGCCACCTCCCTTCATCATTCATGTGCTACAATCTCATTTCATGTATGAGGCTCCTCTCTCTCTCTCTCTCTCTCTCTCTCTCTCTCTTTGTATTTATTTTGAGGGAGAGTAAGCATGCACACAAGCATGGGGAGAACAGAAAGAGAGGGAGAAGAATTCCAAGCAAGCTCCTCACTGTCAGCCCACAGCCAGACCTGGGGCTTGATCTCACAAACCATGAGATCATGACCTGAGCTGAAATCAAGAGTCAGACAGTTAATTGAACGAGCCACCCAGGTGCCCCTCATGTATAAAGTTTTTCTCAAGAGACTCATTGCTCCCCAGCTTGAAATTTCCATGCTGTGCCCTGAAAAGATACCCCAACTGTGATTCTAACTCTCTTGTTGTCTCCTTTTTGCTCCCTTTATCCTCATCAATTCAGCGGTCTTTTCTACTTCTCTACATTGTATCTCATAACCTCTTCTGTCCCCAAATGGCCCATATCCTGCTGTCTTCACAGAGACCGAAAGTGTAGAAAGGAGCCAGAAGGAAAACAGATTTGCATACAAGGGAAGAAAAAAAATATGTGACCTTGAAAGTGATTTTATTTATATTTAGCTTTATTCCAAGGCTAGTAGTGAGATTATAGACTACCAAGGTAAAAAGCCCATAGGGGCCAGCAGGCAACATAACATGTGTGCATCAAGGTAGATAGAAGAACAAAAAATGATGGGAGATTTCGACAGCCGGGAGAATGCGTTGTCTTCATAACGCATTTAAAGTTTACTTTCTGTTTTTGACTTTTTAGCACAGCCCACTTTAAATTAGTCTGGTTGGCTGTCAGTTTGTTGCCTACAATTTAGTTACACTGTATACATTTTTGTCATCTTAAATTGTTCCATTTTATGTACTTACAAATATGCAAGAATGCTAACTTCTAAGAGAAGACAGAAGGTCACTGCACCTACACCAGACAAATCAGTGAAAAAATTGAGTGAAAGCACATTTGAAAAGTTAAAGAATGAGTCACAATGCACATAAAAACGCAAAGACTACTCAAGTATATATTACTGAGCATTTGTTTAACTTTTGACAAGTAACAAAACACAAGGCCACCAGATACATCGTTTCATAATCCTGACAGCAACTCTGAATGAGGCAGGGTCATTTATTTATTTATTTATTTTTACATTTATTTATTTATTCATTCATTTATTGAGAGACAGAGAGAGCAGAGGAGGGGCAGAGAGAGAGGGAGAGAGAGAATCCCAGGCAGGCTCTTGCTGTCAGCTTGGAGCCCAATGCAGGGCTTGAACTCATTAACCGTGAGATCATGACCTGAGCTGAAACCAAGAGTCAGATTCTTAATGGGCTGAGCCACCTTGGCACCCTTAATTAATTTAGTTGTTATATTCTAATTTCCTTTGTGTTGGGCCGGCTGAGAGGCGGGGCAGAGACGCCACAAAATGGCAGACTTCTTGAGATGGCTGACTTTCCCGCCACTTCTTAAGATGGCTGACCTTCCTGACTGTTAGGACTTCGGTGGGAAACAGAAACTTAGGCAAGAAACCAAAACCTCCCACCCGGGACTTTCCAGTCAAGAGACCGCCCCTGTTATCGGGACTTCCCCACCCCCACCAACAGGTTATGAAAGCCCTCACCAACCAACCCGGGCGCGACTTCCCCGACTCCCGTCTCTGGAGTCGGGAGTCGCGGAACCTCGCCCGAGGGTGCAGGCAATAAAACTCCTCCTGCAGAACATTTTGCCTTGGAGTCCTTTTTACTCACTTAAAAAATCTTACACTATGAAAAGAATTTAGAATGGTTATGATCAATAAGGCAAAATTAAAAAAAATATTTAAGCAAGAGATGAAAACTTAAGTTTTGGAAACAAAATAGATTTGAAGATAAATTTGTAACAAATTAAAAGATGGACATTTGCTAAAGATGGACATTAATTTTGTTCTAAACTAATGAACCACTATTAATAATATAACTCAGCACACATAAGATAAAAACCCATCCTGATGTTTAGAGTGAATCTATTTCTAAAGGAAAAACCAAAAATGAATTTCTTTTATGGGTCCTCATAGAGAGTATATAGATAATCTGCAAAAGTGTTATCGATAACAACTGATCAGTGCATGTTGTGATAACCATAATAGGCTTCTTTTTAAGAGAGACAGAGAGCACATGGGGAGAGCAGCAGAGGGAGAGAGAAAGAGAGAGAGAGAGAGAGAGAATCTTAATCCATGTTTAGTGTGGAGTCCGATGCAGAGCTCAATCCCATGACCCTGGGATCATGCCTTAAGCCAAAATAAAGACTTAGATGCCCAACCAACAGAGCCACCCAGTGCTTCCCCATCACAGATTATTTTTGTGAAATTCCTTATGTAAACTGATGTCACAAAGTAACATCACTTTCATAAGGGACTGAGAAGATCAGAAGGGATGTATCCCTATTGGCAGAAGTAGAAATGGAAAGAACAGATTAGGTTCTTACAAAGAGAGGGAACTGAGCTGAGACTTTAATAATCATCACATTTAATTGTTATATATAATCTGCATAAATTCTTTCTAAGTTATCCATTATAATCCACATTTTTCAGTTGATAAACACTGTATAGAGACAACACTACTTGACCATGACAATGCATCTAATTAGTGAGAGGCCCAAGATTTAAAGTGGTCTAGCCAGACCCCAAACACATTTTTTTTTCCATTATACCTTGTCCATTAGGTAGATAAGGAGGCAGATACAATTAATTGGATGAAGACTATTGCAACTATTTTATTATTTAAAACTAACTATGATTTGAAGTGTCAAGAATGAATCAGGAGCTGTTTTCAACACACAAAACTCTCAATTCAGAAGTATTAAAAAGAATTCTAGGGGCGCCTGGGTGGCTCAGTCGGTTAAGTGTCTGACTTTGGCTCAAGTCATGATCTCACAGTTTGTGGGTTTGAGCCTCACTTCAGGCTCTGTGCTGACAGCTCTCAGATCTAGAGCCTGCTTTGTATTCTGTGTCTCCCTCTCTCTCTGCTCCTCCCCCATTCATGCTCTGTCCCTTTCAGTCTCTCAAAAATAAATAAAAGTTAGAAAAAATTTTTTTTAATTCTAAAATTGTTTTCATTTTTAGCAATAGCTTTAAGAGCATATATATCCCTATAAATATGTATTCCTATAAATCCTATGTTCAGTGACAACTACTAGTCAGGAGGAAGATATTGCACTGAAGCTAACTGTTATCTCCCTTACAGAAGTTAATAATGTTGCAGCCTAATGGCACTAAGGATGAAAGTTTTGTGATCATATAGCCTGAGGGTATCAGAAGTGATATATGATATACCAACCTTATTCATACTATTTTTTTTTTAATTTAGGGTTAAAAAAAAACAAGCAAAAGTCTTCTGGCATTTGAAAGCAAGTAGGCTTTTATCTATTATTAATTCACATAAGAAAAACAGCTATGATGGCAAAGGCCAGATCCTTATACACAGACTATAAATATGGATGAATAATTCATTTTTCTATTAATGTTAAATTTATAGTGTAATGATTTCACTCTATTTTTTCTTTTCCTAGAAGGACATACACCAAGGAAAATACTGCACTGTCAACAGTCAGAACATGAAGCACTGCAGGAAGCAAAATGAGATTTACTATACACATATTTTTCTTATTGGATTGGTCTCCTATTCATAGACTCGATATTATGACTCACTAGAAGGTTCTGGAAAATCATATCTTTTCTAGAGATAACCTTAGCCATGAGGAGGTATCTGCTTATCAGGCAACATGTAGTTTGAGAGCTGCCAGAAGGCCCCTGTGCCTCATGTTACTGGGTCTATAATCCAGGGCATTTTCTTCTGAAATTCTTTATTAAAATTCAAATGTGTTTTCCCAGCTCTCAACGTTTCACTCCAAGTCAGATAACAAATCTGATAGTCAAAACTTAAAATTTGTTTTCTATACTATGAAGTCCTTCACTGTTATTTCTGAGATTATCTAATTTTAAGACTCTGAGAGGGGTTCATTCCAATGAAAAGTTATACCTAAAACCAATTTTCACTGACCAGTCACTGTGATCTGGAAAGAAAAGGTCAATCAGATAGATGCTACCTCCCCTTGTTGCCCCGTGGATGCGTGCCTATACCAAACACAGAAATGTGTACATCATACACACCCAGCTTGCTTAAGTCAGATTACACATCATCTACTGAAGAACTGCCTAACACACACACACACACAATCAAAACTAAAAAGCAACAAGTACCTCTCAACTGCACAGATGCTCCACATATTTAAATCCATATTTTCTTCTCCATTCCAATGAACTTCTGATGCTGGGTATCATAGATTCTATTCATATAACAATATCATTCTGATTCTAATTCTTCATGATACAAACTGGGTAAGTTGGCATAGTGGACAGGAGGGATATTTCTGGAATCTATTTTTATACCATAAAGCTAGTAGTACCCTACCTATAGCAGAAGTGGTTCTAAATTACATATATAATTGACATATAGTTACATACAATTCTATATATAATATGGTGGCTCTGAACTGCATATATACTAACAAACCCAAACTGACTATATCTCTGATTCAAGTTCCTTTTTAGCCAAAATCAAAAATTTTCTGGTTATTCCAGACACCGGGAGGTTGGAATGGAAAGAAATGGCACTTGGATTAGAATACTTATCTGTAGGTATAAGTAGATTAGAATATCCTACTTTGCAAACTTTACAAAAAATAGGTGACCACAGGAACCCAATATTAGAGCCTTCCCAAAGGTCCCTTTATTTGGGCAGGCTTAAGGTTTAAGCTTCATTTGCTTTTTAGGAAATAGACACCTGTGTCCTGTGATAACATTTTGGATAAAGAGGAGCCAGGAAAGTTTTACACCGTGTCCCTTGGATGAACAATACGGCAAGGACAAAGGCATACCTGCAGTTTTCAAAAAGAATCCCAGATTATTATAAAGGGTGCTAGATACTAAAAATCCAATTAGTATGATGACAGTGATAATGAAGCTGTTAATGAAAAACCTAGAATGGAAAGCTCCATGTCTTTTCTCAAAAAAATATACCTACACTAGAAATCATTAAATTTCTTAAATCAATTTAGTTCATTTAATACTTAATTCATTCTCGGTAAAGTCTCTTTTCAAAAACATAAAGCCTTTCAAGGAATGATCTACACTATTATTAAATAATATAAGTATCAGCTTAAGCTTTATATGACCATCTTTCACATCCTTTTTACAAGGCAGTTTTATCTATGCTTCTTAATCCCTTTAAGAGAAAGTAACTTAAAATGATTTCAGTTAATTGTTTAATAAGATATGTAAAATGCTTCTCAAGAATATTGTCTTTTCCACAATTCCATTGTATCAGTGAATATTTCACTACTGAAAATACCTCTAACTCCAAAGCTACTGTATATTCATGGTTGAATTTGTGTCTAGGAGGAGTGGTGAATGAAAGACTCGGTGAATTAGAGGTTAGGAAGGGACTTGGAAAGTTCATTAACCACACTGTTGTGCTTTTAGTCATATTTTACATGATGCCAGATAAAATTCATATTAACCACCTGAAAAGAGGATTCCATTTCTTTTCCTAATTTTATAGTGCCTTTTATTATGTTCCTATTATGTGTCAATTACTATAGCTCTCAAAAATGAACAGGACTCTGCTAGGTCATCAAATCACTTTGAGCAGTGCCGTGTTTTATTCACGATTATATTCCTTGAGCCTAGCACAGGATCTGATAATCAAATACTCATTCCATGTGTTGTCGGAGTTATGTAGAAGCTGGTTTTAAAATAATTAGATAGAAACTTTTGTTTAGTAAGATACCTTGACAATTGTGGTAGTGGCATGATAGTTTTAAGGATACTGCCAGGAAGGAGCCAAAGAGCCATAAAAGCAAAACTTTTCTGGGATAGAGGTGCTTAAACTGAGGAGAAATAATGAAATCGAGGAAGAGACAACACCCAACATTAAGGCAGGAGGCTGGACCTAAGAGGAAGGGATGACCAGTGGAATTTGTGTACAGGTTGTAGGAATGGTCCGGGGACTCTAAAGAATAAGAAAAAAGTAGACTTTTAAGGGCAGTGTCTACTATGGTAGTGCTCCAGCTGGGCAGCATGCATGGGAAGAGAAAGGAAGAAAAGAGATGCAGAATTCAATGGAAGAAGAAAATCAGAACAGGAGGTGCTAAAAAGAGACAAGGTCCTCCTCCTCGCACAAAATCCTTTGAGGAAGATAATGACTTTCCTTTTCCTGTAGGGTAGAGTTTAAACCAATTTAAAATAACAAGAACAGGCTGATTCCAACAAATTGGAGGATTTGAGGATATTCCACATGTTGAAACAGGGGTTACAAATGCTTAGAATTAATTGAACTGAGGACCTTGCTTCTGCCCTGAAAGAGCCTGAAGGCTATTGTCTGAGAGATGCCCATGGGCCCTTTGATAAATTCTGCAGCAGAGGTGTGATCAACACACAATGAGAACACAGACAGAAGGGTTGTTACACTCTACTGCTGTGGAGACACATTAGGAAGACATTCAGATGCAGCAGCACAAGGGTGGAGTCGAAGAATATTCCAGAATTTCTTAGGAGAGAAAGTGAGGAAAGGCATTACGGGGATAAGAAACAGAGTGCAAAATCATGGAAATATAAAAGGTGCACTGGGACTGGAAGCAGAGGAAAAACTGAAAAGGAAGACAGGGCCCTCACCTGAGGGCTGTCCATGCCCTTCTGAGGAGGCAGGAACTGGTTTCTACATAAACAAGGGAATTCCATTAGAGTTTTGTTTTTGTTTCTGTTTTGTTTTGTTTTGACCATGAAAGTGACATACACATCAATATCTATCCATTTTGTTTCACTAGCATATTTTTAAGACCTCCCTTGGGGAAAAACAAAACAAAACATTTAGAATATTGGATGACATCAAGTAAGAAGGCAAAGACTTTGAAACGATGACTAATGACAATTGTCTGCATTCAGCTGGAAAATGGAATTCTTCTTATTTCCATTTCTTGCTAATTTTCCTGAAAAGGCACTGGATGTATCTTTTGCAAAGCATGCTGTACTCTGACCACATGTTCATATTTCTTTCCAGGGCTTTGCCTGTTTTATATCAATGTTTCATTCACAAAAAGACACAATGACAGATTATTTTCACTTGTCCATCCATTCCTGGAGCCACAGGCAGATCTATATTCCACTTTCTGCTCTAGCAAATGAAATAAAGATGCAGGAAACAGTATCTGAGGAGAATGTTACGGGAAATCTATAATGCTGAAAAAACTTACAGGTTTAGAAGAAATCAGACCATTGAGAGTTTTTATTTTGTTATTACTTTCCCTGGCAAAACTTAACTTATTTATTGCAAAACTAGTCGGAACCTAGTGAATTCAAACAAAGTGGATGAAATGATGCAAGTTTTATTAATTCTGTCTGGCTAGCCAGGTTTCAAAAACACTTTTTTTGTTCTTCTAGGAAGTGATTTTAGAGCACACTGAAAGAGTATACACATTCTTAACATTTTTTTTCAAGTAGTAAATCACAGATTTTATCCGTGGATATAAAATCAAATTCATTCTTCATGACTCATCTCCACTACCGTCTCTTTTATGATGCCCTACCTGGATCCTACTGTAGTCCATGGAGTTCTGTATTGCTGACCTGGTAATCCAGCTTTTATTGACAGGACAGAGACTCTTGGAATTTATATTGCAAGTTGAAGAGTCTGCAGGGGGTGGGGGGAGGGGTAAGAGAGAATAAAGACATTGAAATTTTGTCTGAGTCATTGGACCTGTTTTAGATAGTAGGAAACAGAGTACATGATTCTGAATGTGTCATAGCTTGTGTGGATTCATAACGGAAACCTTGAGTGAGAGGATTAAAATACCTGATAACTGAGGGCACTTGTGGGGATGAGCACTGGGTGTTATATGGAAGCCAACTTGACAATAAACTATTTGTAAAAAAAAATAAGTAAATAAATAAATAAATTTATACAAAAGTAAAATAAAATAAAATACCTGATAACCGTGCAGCTAAAGGAGCTACAAAAAGAACCACAAACAAAACCTAAAACCAGCAGAAGGAAGGAAATGCTAAAGATTAGAGCAGAAATAAACTATATAGAAACTAAGAACAAAACAAAACAAAAGAATAGAACAGATCAATGAAACTAGGAGCTGACTCTGAAAAAAATTTTAAAAAGTGATACACCTCCAGGCAGACATATCAAGAAAAAGAAAGGACTCAAAAAAAAATCACAAATGAGAGAGGAAAAATTACAACCAACACCACAGAAATACAAACAATCATAAGAGAATATTATGAAAAACTATATGCCAACAAACTGGACAATTGAGAAGAAATGTATACTTGCCTAGAAACATATAACTACCAAAACTGAGTGAGTAAGAAATAGAAAATTTAAGCAGACTAAAAATCAGCAAAAAAATTGAATAGGTAATCAAAAAACTCACCCCAAACAAAAGCCCAGGATCAAATGGCTTTGCAGGTGAATTCTACCAAATATTTAAAGAAGAGTTAATACCCATTCTTCTCAAACTATTCCAAAAAATAGAAAAGGAAGGAAAACTTCCAAATTCATTCTATGAGGCCAGCACTACCCTGATATCAAAACTAGATAAAGACACCACAAAAAAAGAAGTACAGGCCAATATCTCTAATGAACATATATGCAAAAAAAAAAAAGAATTCTCAACAAAATACTAGCAAACCAAGTTCAACAACACATTATCATGTGAGATTTATTCCCAGAATGCAAGTGTGGTTCAATATTTGCAAATCAATCAATGCGATATATCACATCAATAAGAGAAAAGATAATAACCTTATGATCATTTCTTTTTTTTTTTTTTAGGTTAAAAAAATTTTTTTACGTTCATGTATTTTTTGACAGAGAGTAAGCAGGGGAAGGGCAGAGAGAGAGGGAGAGAGAAAATTCCAAGCAGGCTCTGCACTGTCAGCACAGAGCCCAATGCAGGGTTTGAACTCACAAACCATGAGATCATGACCCGAGTCTGACATTTAACCAACAGAGCCACCCAGATACCCCATTATGATCTTTTCAATTCACAAAGAAAAAGCATTTCTCAAAGTACAACATCCATTCATGATAAAAGCCCTCAACAATGTAGGTTTAGAGGGAACATACCTCAACATAATAAAGGCCATATATGAAAAGCCCACAGCTAATATCATATTTATATGGAGAAAAACTGAAAGGTTTTTCCGTAAGGTCAGGAATAAGACAAGGATGTCCACTGTTACTACTTTTATTCAATATAGTACTGGAAGTCTTAGGCACAGCAATTAGGCAACAAAAAGAAATAAACATCATCCAAATTGGTATCGAAAAAGTAAAACATTCACTATTTTCAGAAAACCCGGAAGACTCCATCAAAAAAAAAAAAAAACTGCTAAAAGGCATAAATGAATTCAGTAAAGTCATAGGGTACAAATAAAGGTACAGAAATCTCTTGCATTTCTATACACCAATGAAGCAGCAGAAAGAAAAATCAAGAAATTAATACAATTTGCAATTGCACCCCAAATAATAAGATACTTATGAATGAATCCAACCAAAGAAGTGAAAGATCTGTACTCTGAAAACTATAAAACACTGATGAAAGAAATTAAAGATTACAAATAGAAATGGAAAAATATTCCATGCCCATGGATTGGAAAAACAAATATTATTAAAATGTCTATACTACCCCAAGCTACCTACACATTTAATGCAATCCCTACCAAAATACTAACAGTAGTTTTCACAGAACTAGAAAAAACAATCCTAAAATTTCTATGGAACCACAAAAGACTCTAAATTGCCAAAGCAATCTTGAAAAAGCAAAGCTGGAGGCATCACAATTCCAGATGTCAAGTTGTATTACAGAGCTGTACTACTCAAACCAGTGTGGTACTGGCACAAAAACAAACACAAAGATCAATGGAACACAGTAGAAAACCCCAAAATGAACCCACAACTATATGGTCAATTAATCTTTGACAAAGCAGGAAAGAATATCCAATGGGAAAAAAGACAGTCTCTTCAACAAATGGTGTTGAGAAAACTAGATAACAACATGCAAAAGAAAAAAATAACTGGATTGTTTACACAATACACAAAAATAAATTCAAAATGGATTAAAGACCTAAATGTGAGACCTGAAACTGTAAGAATCTTAGAAAAGAATACAGGCAATAACTTCTTTGACATCATCCATAGCAACTTCTTTCTAGGTATGTCTCCTGAGGCAAGGGAAACAAAAGCAAAAATAAAAGTCAGACTACATCAAAATAGAAAGCTTCTGCACAGCAGAGGACAGCTACCATATGTTTGCACGTATAGGAGGATTAGGAGGAACTTAATGGAGGACCGTGGGGGAGAAGAAAGGGGGGAATAGGAGGGGAGAGGGAGGGAGGCAAACCATGAGAGCCTCTTGAATGTTGAGAACTGAGGACTGATGGGTGTCGGGGGGAGGAAAAGAGGGGTGATGGGCATGGAGGAGGGCACTTGTGGGGATGAGCACTGGATGTTATACGGAAACCAACTTGACAAAAAACTAAAAAAATAAATACAAAAAAATAAAAAATAAAAAGCTTCTGAACAGCAAAGGAAACAAATCAACAAAACTAATACCTATGGAATGAGATAAGATATTTGGAAATCATATATTTGCTAAAGGATTAGTATATAAAATATATAAAGAACTTATACAACTCAACACCAAAAACCAAATAATCCAATTTAAAGCGGGCAGAAGACATGCACAGACATCTCTCCAAAGAAGACATCCAGATGGCCAACAGACACTGAGAAGATACTCATCATCACTTATCATGAGGGGAATTCAAACCAAAACTATAATGAGATAGCACCTCATACCTATTGGAATGGCTAAAATCAACAACACAAGAAACAACAGGTGTCAGCAAGGATGTGCAGAAATAGGAACACTCATGCACTGTTGGTGGGAATGCAAACTGTTGCAGCTAGTGTGGAAACAGTATGGAGGTTCCTCAGTGAAAAAGAGAACTACCTTATGATCTAGCAATTGCACTAGTGGGTACTTACCCAAAGAATACAAGAACACTAATTCAAAGGGATACATGCCTTCCAATGTGTATAGCAGCATTATTTACAGTAGCCAAGATACAGAAGTAGCTCAAATGTCCAACAGCTGATGAATGGATAAAGAAGAAGTGGTATATATATATATATATATATATGACATATATATATGTTATTCAGCCATGAAAATGAATGAAGTCATGCCATTTGCAATGATATGGATAGAGCTAGAGAGTATGATACTAAGTGAATATGTTGGTCAGAAAAAGACAAATACCATATAATTTCACTCATATGTGGAATTTAAGAAACAAAACAAACAAGCAAAAGGAAAAAAAATAGAGAGAGAGAGAGACAGAAAGAGAGAGAGAGAAGCCAAGGAACAGATCTGAACTACACAGAACAAACTGATGGCTACCAGAGGGGAATGGGGGGAATAGGTGATGGGGATTAAGGAATACATTTGTTGTGATAAGCACAGGGCGATGTATGGAAGTGTTGAATTACTATGTTGTACACCTGCAACCAATATAATTATGTTATACATATACATATATATCTGGAATTAAAATAAACACTTAAAAAATAAAAATAAAGTACTCACCTGAATGAGTATATTTAGGCAGAAAATGAAGTTGGAGAATGAGAGCCCAATATTTAACAATACTGATACCACCACTCTAATAAGAATAATAAGAATAATAAATTCAGGAGATAAAGCCCATTGTTCAGATATAAGTGTGTCTACATACAGTAACAAGAGGCTTAGGGTTGTCCTACAACAGCAGGAAAAGCAGAAGTAAAGCTAGACCCTGGGCATAACACTTTGCAAGGAAGTTAATGAGGCCAGATCACCCTCTAGATTTCTTCTGTCCTCCTCTTTCTCTATGACAACATTCTCTCCTGCCACAAATTTGCCTTCCACATGGCAGGCATCATGCTGCTGAAATCTTCAGGGCCTCATCACCTATTTCTTGGCTAAAGCAGACATTTGCTTAATCTAATGTCATGTTATAAAATCCAAAAAGAAGTTAATTTGAGTTAGGAACCCAGCACCAAAGTAATCATGTAGATGGGCATGGGACTATAGGGAGAGGAAATGCTTTTAAGAATACATAACCTTTCAGAACTCATGTTTAGTTCTGGAGGAACAGCATTTCTCTGCAGAAGAGAGGGTTTCCAAAAGAAAAAGAAAGGATCGATGGGCAGACATAAGAACTACTCAAGCAAACACATAGCAGGCTGTGGCATCTTTCACATCAACATAGATGCTCTTAACCTCTGTTATCGGCTTCTACAGGACAAACATTTAAAACTTGTGTTGGCATCAGCATCATTGGGTGCCAGCAGACATCAATAATACGGCTCATTCTTTTAGAATCATTATCGACAGGCACAGCACCACAGTGAGCTAGATCAGAGGAGGAGGAAAACAGTACATGCTATTGTAATAAACAAGAAGATTAAAGGGGACACTCTGAACCACAGGGGATGTATTTGAGTGAGGATTAGATTCCTATAGAGCAGATAGTGATGAAGCCACTATTTTGGTAAGATACCCTTATTTATAATTTAGGTTGCTACGGCCTGGGAAATACAGATTCTGTTTATATTTATAGGCTGTATATGAGTGCCTCGTCTATCAGATGTGCATTCTAAGACTGTGCACAGATGCTCAGTAGAGGAACTATAGTGCTGGATTGTGGATTATTTCCACCTCAAAACTGTGTCTTTTATATATCCATCTGTTGCACACATCTTACAAGTAGATCGATTCTTCAGTTTTAGAGTGAAGTCATGGACTGAGTCACTTCAAAACAGAAGGGCATAACAACACAGGAATAGTGACTAGAGGATCTGGTTAGCTGATTGTGGGTATCTACAGTGTCATAAAATTCTCAGGCATAATCTAGCACCTTTAGTGCTGGTGGAAGAAAGCACTACAGTAGGGGATAAAGGTGGAATCAGTACTTGAGACTTAAGAAATTTATATCCATGAGTCCATACTCACCATGACCCAATTTGAACTGTTGGATTGGACACACAGTGCTGTGTCTGGCAAGGCAGAACATACAGTCCTAGAGTATGAGGCAATACTCATCTGAAGTTACTCAGCTTAAAGCACTTAAACTAGAAATTAGGTTTAAGGACTGGAGTGAAATTTGAGCCTTGTAATTAAAGCAACAAAAGGAAAAGGAGAGAGTTTTGACTTAGAGGGCAAGAAAGAACTCAGGAATTACCTGTGGGGAGATTAGTCCCAAAATTCACTGTTAGTGAAGCTATTTTAAAGATCAATGTGGTAATTTTGTGAAATGCTTTTTCTGCATCTATTGACAGGATCATATGATTTTTATCTTTTCTTTTATTGATGTGATGTATCACATTGATTGATTTGCAAATGTTGAACCAGACCTGTACCCAGGAATGAATCCCACTTGATCTTGGTGGATGATTCTTTTTATGTGCTGCTGGATTCAATTTGCAAGTATCTTGTTGAGGATTTTTGCATCCGTATTCATCAAGGATATTGGCTTGTAGTTCTCTTTTTTTGCTGGATCTCTGTCTGGCCTGGGAATCAGAGTGATGCTGGCTTCATAAAATGAGTCTGGGAGTTTTCCTTCAATTTCTATTTTTTGGAATAGCTTGAGAAGAATTGGGATTAATTCTGTTTTAAATGTCTGGTAGAATTCCCCAAGGAAGCCATCAGGTCCAGGGCTCTTATTTGTTGGGAGATTTTTGATAACTGATTCGATTTCTTCACTCATTATCCAGATGGCCAACAGACACATGAAACAATGCTCAGCATCCCTCCTCATCAGGGAAATACAAATCAAAACCACACTGAGATACCACCTCACGCCAGTCAGAGTGGCTAAAATGAGCAAATCAGAGAACTCTAGATGCTGGCAAGGATGTGGAGAAACGGGCACCCTCCTACACTGTTGGTGGGAATGTAAACTGGTGCAGCCCCTTTGGAAAACAGTGTAGAGATTCCTCAAAAAATTAACAATAGAGGCATTAGATCTAAACCACAACAGACCAGACCAAGAAGGTAAGAATGAGAAATTGAGAATGCTGATCTACTTCTTGCACATGTGAGGATTAGCACAGAAACTGCAACAGGGAAGAGTTTATAGGCAAGTGGGGGCATCAGCAGACTGAGCTATGGAGAACTAACACGATGCAAAGAGAAACAAGACAAAATCGACACCTTTTGCACTGAAAGGAAGCTGTCATGTAATGCTTATTCCCCCTCTTATATTTTTATTGCTCAACTGAAATGAGTTTAAACATTGCTCAACAACCATTTGGTGTGATTAGATTTTAGAAGAGGAACATTAACTAATTCCATAGGCATATATGTACATGCCATATGAAGAGATGAATTTTGACCTATGAATCTTTTACAGAAGATGTGAGTTAGGTTCTAGCAGATCAGAGTTTACTTTCCCCTTAGAGTAACAGGTTGCTGGTTTTGTACTGCAGTGTTGTCCTGGAAGCATGTGACCAGAAGCACTTAGAAACATGTGGTGCCCTTTGTGGGCAACTCCCCTTGGTATGGTACAAAAGTTGTATTCAATCAAGCTGTCAGAACAATGACAGCTGTGAGAAGGGGCCCATAAAGCTATTCATCAAGCTCTGAAACAGCTAGCACTTTACTTGTCTGGAGTTATTTACTAGTGGTTGATGATGACACAGTTGAGTGAGTCAGAGGCGTAAGAGGCATCTTGGCTCTCTATTTAGGTGAGAAGGTCATTTTGAAGGGAGAATTTTAAGGTTTTTAGTATATCCAAGTCAGGCCTTTTATTAATATGGTATAACACCAATAAAACAGTGAAAAGAATTTTTAGAAGGAGTGTGGTCTTTGATGTTATAAAAACTTGGATTCTGTATCAGTGTTCAATCAGAAAAGCAAAATATGTTATAAACATACTATAAAACATAGTATATGTTCTAGTGATTTTTTTAAATCATTGTAATACTATGAGAAAAACTGATAGAAACACATCTTAAGTTTTGCTACTAATTAGATGTGGGTAAAGCACACAATGGTAAAATATCCATTCTGAGTCATCATCTATAAATACTGAGATTTGACAAGGTATTTTTTCATTTTCGTTTTTCTTTTCTAACTATATGTGATTCTCTCTGTGTTTTAACTTTATCTTTCCACTAGGGTTGTGAAATCCCTATAGGTCAGAAACCCTGAACAATTCTTCTGAATCTCCTATTCAGTACAGACTAGCTATCTACTAAAAAAAAGGAGATCCTTGAATAGAGATTTCTAGAAGAATAACTGATAGATAAATCAATTCTCAGTTATGTAGACTTTAATAAGTAGTATTTGATTAGTGCAATGCTGTTTAAATACATTGTTCTAAATGACTACATTATAGGTATCTTGAAGAACTGTGCTTCCATTTGTATGTTTTGAAACAAAAAACCTTTCACTTGGAAACTTGAGTTTTAGTCCAAGGCAGTTTGAATTTTCATTTTTTAAATGTATAAAATCTATGACCCAAGCTTCTCAGAGTTTTAATTAGAAAAAAATCTATCATATCCTTCAATTTTGGTTTCAGCTAGTGAGAATAAAATAATGTGCACTTCTTTTAGCTGATAGCCATCTGCTACAGAAACATTCAAATGTCAGCTCATCAGAATTTAAAAGGACTTCCTGAACAGAAGTTCAATGAAATTTAAGAAACTTTAATGGAACTTCTGTTGCAAAATGATGCTGTCTTAGCTTTAGGCTAATCCCCAAAACACACCTACAAATCCATCTCCCAAAATGTCTGCCACAGAGAAGGAGCTGGATCAGTTTTACAATTTTTATGGCAAAGGTTAAAATAAGTAATTTCCACAACAGCTGTCGACATACAGTCTGTCTTTGGAGGCTGCTTTCCCTGGAGAATTTTGTTTCTTCAAATGTCATAATTAGAATTTCATCTCCAGTGACTACTCAAGGAAATCTGGCAGCAGGAGACAGCATGGGTCACGGTTTAATTACGAATGCATCCTTCCTGTCTGAAGGGCCGGGAGCTTGTTGCTAGTCATGTCACAGGAACCCCTACGCACTGTGAATAATTAAGTCCACTTTTCGGTGGATAGCAGTTGTTCCCTTAAAATTCAGCAAGATTTATCTGAGCATGAACAGATTTCCCTGTTCCCTGTTTCAAAACCCGATGGGGTACAGAGAAGTAGATTTCCAGGCAATTTAGAGCAGTGAGTTGTGTTGATGTACTTGCATTTACCTAGGACGGATGTGTATCAACAGGAGGGCACTTTAATGTATTCATTTATTCATTTTCTTCCTTTCATCAAACAAACATTTGTTGGATATCTACTTTGGTATTGAGCATTAAACTTACCATTGGGGAAACAAAGTTGAATGCCATCTTTTTTCCATAATGGAAGCATACCTGAATTTGTTAATAAATCACCATTAAATGAGTGATATAGTAGAGTTATATACATGGTGCTTTGAGGACACCAAGAAAGAAGTAATTAATTCTAGTTGGAGAGATCAGGAAAGACATGACAGGAAAGATGCTATCTCAGCTGAGCTATAAAGTATAAACAGGAAGGAATTTGATAGATTGATAATGGAGAGAAAGGAATTCTTGACAGAGAACTGCATTTGTAGAAACAAGGATAGTTGGAGGTACGTGGAGTGGCTTCAGTGAAGAGCAATGCAGAAGGAGTTTGAATAAGTAGAAGAAGATGGACACACAGTACAAGATCAGGGTGTATTTTAATACAAGCAAACATGCATATATTATGAACAAGATATTTATCTTTACAAAAGGGTTATAGGTATGACACATATTGATCTCAGCTCTCCAAACAGCCAAACAGGATTTTGGAGTATCTTTGTTATTTTATACCAATGCCTAAAAGAAATCTATCATTTTCCTTTTTTTAAATGAAATTTAAAAGATTCATATATCCATAGGATAAAATACTACTTTTTTTGGTATGAATACTACTTAATAAAAATAAATGAACTACTGAGACATGCAAAAAAATGGATGAATCTCAAAAGCACTTTGCTAAGTGAAAGAAGCCAGAGATAAAAACTATATTATGTGTGATTCCATTTATGTAAAATTCTAGAATAGGCAACACTGTAGTGATAGGAAGAAGATTGGCAGTTTCCAAGAGCTAGGGGTTGTGCATAAGATACTGACAAAAAAGGGTACAAAGGCACTTTTTGGAGTGATGGAAATGTCTATTTCATAGTTGTGGTGGTGGTTACAAGACTGTAAACAGTTCTCAGAACTCATCAAATTATACAGTGAAAATTGTTGAGTTTCATTGTTTGTAAAATAGCTCAATAAAGCTGATAACAAAGGTGACATACATCAGAGAATGGATTGGAATGAGTTAACTTCAGGGTAGTAAAGCCCAATAAGCCAAAAGCAATAGCTTTTCTATTAAAAGTATCTAGGATGGATCGCCACTGAATCGATCTCCTCAAACATCTAAAGATGGAGAACATGTTAGTTGATATTGGGCAGAGTAAGAAATTGTGGGCTGTAGGGGTATGTTTGACTTCAATGTAATTTTTGGACCTTAAATTACAAGTAAAGTAATAAATAATAATTTTTATAAAATACTTCTTATCTTCCAGGGATATTTCTGAAAAGCTTTATAAATATTAATAAATTTAATTAATTTTCATAACTCTGTAAGTTTTATCATATTCCCATTTTTCAGATGAAAAAAACTGAGGCAAAGGGAAGTTAGTGAACTGTCCCAGGATCACAAACTAAGTAAGTGTAAGAACTGAGATTTAAAGTCAGGTAATCTGTTTTGGAGTCTGTGCACTTAACTACAGAGACATTATATTTGAACTTAAAATATCCCAGAAATTTAATAATAAGAGGGGCATATATTCAACCTTGGCACATTTTGATGTTGTTATATTTTGTTATTAGAGAATGTTAACATTGTCATTTTATATCACTGCGGGGCCCCTGAAAGCCCGTATAAGGCAGTGTAGGGAAAAGAGAGTGAATACTTAGCTTCAAATACAGTGTAACATTGGAATGAATTAATTAAGTATTCTGTTCTCACCCATCTCAATGCCTTCTGGGGAGCAAAATCTATTCTGACCATCGGAGGTGCAAAAGATGCCCACAGAAGAACAATGGTTGATATGGAAGGGGTGGCTACATGAAGATGGAAATGAGGCTGTCCTTTTCCCTTCCAAGGAAGATCGCAACATTCTTGTATGATCACAGGTGTCAGAAATAAACTCAATTGATTCTATGAAGAAAAATCACTGGAGAGTATTAGGGGGATGTGTTATCATCTACTACACATGTCTTGCGTGCATTGGAAGTTCCACTGCAGAAGCTCTTCTGGAATAAACTATCAGATTATCAGGTGACACTAATGGTCCATATTTCCTAACTAAGTGGAGATAATTTGTAAGCACTGGGAATTTGGCCTCTCTTCTTTGTTTTTCCATTTTACACTAGTACAAGGAAGAAATCCTCAGTAGTTAGGTCTGCTCTGAAAACCAAAGTTTTCCTCAGTTCAAGTGCCTCAAGATATAGGCTGGGAGGGTCAGCAGAGAACGTAAGCAAACCAATTTGGTCATAAACTTTACTCACAACCTCTTATCTAGCACTTATCAGTAACAAAAGTCCTCTTTTGATATCCATATGTCTTAATCTGCATCTATTTCTCAATCGGGTCAGAATGAGATGGCAAAGAAAGGGGTGTTATCAAAGGACTCAGATAACAGTAACATGGCTGCTGGGCTTCTTTTTTTTTTTATTTATAGTGTAGGCAGAATGAAAGGACAATATTGGGAATAAGGGCAACATGAAAATCAAACAAGACAATACGGGAAAGAAAAATAGAGCAAATCTAAAGTCTTTCAATCTCTCATATAACCGATCTTCGTCCAGGGTACGTAACTCTTCTCCTGTTCCTCCCACCATGGCTCACCTTCCAACCCACTCCACCCCTCTCAAACAATGTGGATGACAACAACACATCTGTGTTTCTGTTGAGAGAGAGAGAGAGAGAGAGAGGGCATGCACGAGGGAGGGGCAAAGAAAGAAGGAGAGAGAGAATCTCAAGCAGGCTCCTGATATGGGACTAAATCTCACAACTTTCAGATCACGACCTGAGCTGAAATCCAGAGTTGGATGCTCCGTTAACTGAGTCACCAGGTGACCCGACAATAAGACCTTTTATCTAGTGATAATTTTTCCACAGTTTTTCTTTGTTTTATTAAAGCCTGGTGCCCAAAGACCACCCAAGAACACACCTGTAGTGAAACAAATGTAGGTTTAATAACTTGCTGCAGCAAGGAAAACTTTATCCCATGAGGAAAATAATCTCAGTGATATAGAATTAGAATTGTCTTGTATAGAATTTGGGTTTAACTAAGTGATGTGGGCATCTGTTTTTGATTGGATTGTTAGAAAATGGAGGCTATTTCCTAGCCATACACAAAAATAAACTAAAAATGGATTAAACACCTAAATATGAGACCTGAAACCATACAACCCCTTAAAGAAAACATTGGCAATTATCTCTTGGACATAAGCTTATCAACATTTTTCTCAATATGTCTCCTTAGACAAGGAAAGCAAAAGCAAACATGAACTATTGAGACCACACCAAAATAAAAAGCTTTTGCACAATGAGGGAAACTGCCAACAAAACAATAAAGCAACCTACTTAATGGGAGAAGATACTTGCAAATGATATGTCCAATAAGGGGTTAATATCCAAAATACATAAAGAACTTATACAACTCAACACCAAAAAAAACCAAATAATTTGATTTAAAAATAGGCAGAGGGGGGTGCCTGGGTGGCTCAGTCAGTTAAACATCTGACTCAGGTCATGATCTCAGAATCTTAAAATCAAGCCCATGTCAGGTTTCATGCTGGGCTTAAGATCCTCTCTCTCCCTCTCCCACTGTCCGTCCCCCACTCTCTCTCTGTTTTTGTCTCTCTCTAAAAAAAAAAAAAAAAAAAAAAAGGGCAGTGGATCCGAATAGACATTTTTCCAGAAAAGACATACAAATGGCCAACAGACACGTGAAAAGATGCTCAATACCACTAATAATTAGGGAAATGAAAATCAAACCACAATGGGATATCACCTTACACCTGTAAGAATAGTTAATATGAAATAGACAAGAAATAAAAAATGTTGGTGATGATATGGAGAAAGGGAACCATCTTGCACTGTTGGTCGAAATGTAAATTGATATAAATATACATTTACATAATCCAGTAATTTCACTACTGAGTACTTAATAATGAGTAAGTAAGTAAGGAAATAAAAACACTAATTTGAAAAGATACATGCACCCCTATATTTATTGCAGCATTATCTACAATAGCCAAGATACTGAAACAACCTAAGTGTCCACCGATAGGTGAATGGATTAAAGGTGAACAATGGAAAACTACTAGGCCATTAAAGGAATGAGATCTTGACATTTGCGACAACATGGATGGACCTAGAGAGTATTACACTAAGTGAAATAAGTCAGTCAAAGAAAGACAAATAGCATATGATTTCACTTGTATGTGGAATCTAAAAAACAAAACAAATGAATAAACAAATAAACAACAAAAAACAAATAGAAACAGAATCACAAATACAGAGAACAAAGTGGTGGTTGCCAAAGCTGGGAGGGTTAATGCAAAACAGATGTAGGGGATTAAGTGGAACAAACTTCCAGTTATAAAACAAATAACTTTTCATGGGGATGGAAAGTACAGCATGGGGAATATAAATCCATAAATTGTAATAAAGTTGTATGGTGACAGATGATTAACTGTTGTTATCACGGTGAACATAGCTTAATATACGGAACTGTTGAACCACTACGTTGTACACCTAAAACTAATAACATTGTGAGTCAACTATACTTCAACTTTAGAAAAAAAGAAAATGCAGGCTATTTGGCTCCTGAGAACATTAATAATTTTAATCCAGAAGAGGGGAGGGATAAAGCAAGGCTGTCATTGGTAAAGGAGCATTATTCACTCACATCAGCTTTGAGAGAATGCAGTTGCATATTATCCTTATTTTTGTCTTGTTCTATTCAGGGTCACAAAGTAACCTTATCTGATGGTGACAGTCTATGAAATGGTTTATGTTCAGGAAGCAACACTACAACCAGGCAGCAGTAGCCAGTTGTTGGAGATTGTTTTTTTTTGTTTTGTTTTTTTATATCCATTAACTCACTTCTCTTTTCTGAGGCCACTTGAAAGTTTGTTTTCAGAGGAGAAAGAAAGCAATCTGTGTTAGTTGTCAGCGTTACCAACCAGGACTGAATTTCAGAGGAGAAATTCTGAGAGGAATAAAGAGAAAAAAAATTACCTTATAAGAAAATTTTATAAAAAAGAAATGGAAGTGTATTGATTGTGTGAGTGCATGAGACCAATTTACTGGAAGTACAAATGCCATTTATACAAATGCTTATAGCTGCATTACAGTTATAGTCACTAATTAAGACCACATTATTTGAGGTAAGCAAACATATTAGAAAAGTTTCATGTATAGTTTGGTTATGTTAAGCTGGCTGCACTTATGCTTTTAAAGACATAAAAAATAATGCAAGGAAAAGGTTACATAAAAGGTATCGGTAGACTGAGGTATTTTAATTTACTTTTTCATAGATGGAATATTAACAGTTGAGGAAAGTCTTATATTTTAAGCATAGCATAGTATAACCAAGCTTCAAATGAAAATTGCATTAGGTTTATCTTTAATAGCAAACTGGGTGTTGAAGTTTGCTTTCTACATGTAACATGAACCTAATGTAGAATTTTCAGCGATTTACTAATTCTCTCTTAAGAGAATTAAACTTTTTACAATATAAACTTTTCATTGGTTTTCTGGTTTGGGGTTTTTATTTCTTTTTAAAGTTTATTGTTATTCCCTTTATCTGTTTGGTTCCTACAGAAATAGTTACAGATGTGATCTGCTTCTTTAAAGTAAACTTTAGCCATTTTCCAGTTTTCTCATTCATTAGTTAATCTATACATGCATGCCTATCTATCCATGAATAGATGGTTCAGGGAAGGAAACAATGGTGAAGAAACTGCCCAAATTTCACTATGTTTGATTAGGGTGTTTCTTTCCTCCATGTATTTCTTAGTCAGCCTCAACTGTCCACTCTGAACAATGCTGTCCTTTATTTCTCATCTCATCTCATCTGGAGAAACGAGTTATGGAGACCACTATGAAAGAATTGGTAAAAATAGTGGAGAAAAAGAAGACAATAAGAAGAGAAGGCTAATATCAGAGTCTTTTTCCCTGTTCTACCCAGGCACAACTGTGACAAGAAAATACTATTGAAATATAGAGACTAAAAACTCTGAGCCCTCTTTTCCAGTTGAAATGACGAAATTGGCCCACGACTATTAACTGAACTCCAGAATGTATTTGGATTTTACCAGATATTCCATTAATGTCTACTTTATGTTTCAGGATCTCATCTAGGTACCACACTGCATGTTTCCCAGACTCCTCTAGTCTGTGAATTTGTCTTTCCTTGTTTTAATGACTTTCACAGTGTTGAGGGTTAGTACTATCTAGTTGAATGGCCTTTAAACTGTATTTGTCTGATACTTTTCTCATGATTGGACTTGGGTTAAAAATTTGTGGAAAGACACCAAATATAGAAAATATTCTGTCAACATATGACATGACGGAGTACATATCTACATGACATCACTGATGTCAATCTTGATGACTTGGTTAAGGTAGTGTTTGCCAGGTTTTTCCACTAGAAAGTTATTTCCCCTTTTTCCCATTTTATTCTTTTAGAAGAGTCACTCACTCTAGCCCACCATTGGGCTCAGAGTGGGATTAAGCTTCACTCCTGGAGAAGGGGTTATCTATAGTTACTATTTTGGAATTATTTTGTAAGGACGATCCATCTCTTCCCCATTTACTTATTTATTCAGTCATTTGTTTATATCAGTACAGATTTATGGATGTTCATTTTACATCTTGTTTTATAATCCAATATTACATTATTTATTTCATTATTCAAACTGTTCCAGTTTTGGTCATTGGGTGCTCTTCCAGTTGTATCCTGTGTTCCTTTAACATATTCCTTCATCTTTTCGAGGACTTCTGGTACTACAAGATGATTTTCATTTGTCTTTTATCTTTCCTGGCCCAGTACTAGAATGAGCCATTTTTCTAAGCCAACACTGGTTTCTTTTACTGGAGAATTGTATTTAGAACCCAAAATATGGGCATTGAGGATATTCTCTGCCATTGGCATCATTTCTAGGCCCTCTCAGGGTACAGAGTTAGCTAATTTTTGTTATTCATTTTGTTTGCTAAAAGTTGGAATCACATAATGTTCACATAATCTTGTGTAAACTTTTTCTGTAGCTAAGTTTTATTTGCTTATTATTAAATATAATGAATTCATATGGTTTAAAATTCCAATCTCTTTTCTCAACTACATATATAATTTCCCTTAGAAATATTATGAATATCTTATACCACTCCCAGTGATATTCTGTGCATACATATATGTATTCTTCTCCTAACCCTAACACACTTACATACGGAGGCAGAATACTATATGTATTGTTCTATGCCTTTGATTTTTTCCCACCCAACAATATATCTTAGAGAGTTTTACAGAACAGTTTATGAAGAACTTCCTCAATCATCTTAATGGCTGCATTGATTATCATTGTATGGATATATGTACTATAATTTATTTAAGTAATCTCTATTAATAAATATGTATGTTGCTTTTATTCATTTATTATTACAATCAATGCCAAAATATAAAATATTGTACATATGTAATTTCTTATATGGCTAAAATATATCTGTAAAATAAATTCTTTAGAAACAAAATTGCTTGGTCAAATGGCAGGTATAATTATCATATTGATAAATATTATTTTTTTCCAGAAATGTTTAACAATTTATATAATTTCAATGATCTTTGGAGAATTTCTGCTTCTCCACCCTGTCACTAATATATGAGTGTGTTTTTAAACATTTTCATTTTTGCCAAACTAAAAAAAAAAATTGCATCTCAGTATAGTTCTTATTTGCATTTCTTTTTTTAAAATGTTTATTTATTTATTTATTTTGAGAGAGAGAGAGAGAAAGCAAGAGCTGGGGAGGGGCAGAAAGAGAGAGAGAGAGAGAGACAGAGAGGGAGAGAGAGAGTTCCAAGTAGGCTTCATGTTGTCAGTGCAGAACCCAACACAGGGCTCGATCTCACAAACTGTGAGATCATGACCTGAGCCAAAACCAAAAATTGGATGCTTAACCAACTGAGACATCCAGAGGCCCTTGCATTTCTCTTAATGTAATAAAAATTTTCATATATTTAAAATGCATATGCATATTATCATCCTTAAACATAACATATCTTTTGATCTTCCTCTTGTAGGTTGTTTATGTCTTGTTGTTACAAAGTTCTTTACATAACAGGAAAATTATCCCTTGTCTCTAAAAATATTTGCAAATATTTCCCCCAGTTTGTCACTTATGTTTTTGAAGTGCTCATGTTGGGCTTTTCCATGGAGTAACTATATATTTTATATAGACCATTGAATTTTTATGTAATAAATTTAACGCTTCTGAATTTTATGCCATATTTACAAAAGCCTTACCGGTCTAAGATTACTTTAAATTTTCCTATGATTATTATAGTATTTTCATACCTTTCTTATTGATTTCACAAAATATCATTAAGTTTTGAAGTAAATAAACATGGATTTGATGTTAAAATTATTTTAATTTATTCAGTTTTTCATTATAGGATATATTATACTTTGCTTGAAAATAAAAGTACACTTTGCTTGAAAGACATTTAAGTTTTCATTTTTATTTTTATTGGATTTTTGCAATCAATTTTAAAATCATATAGTATCCCCCAAATACCCACAATGATATTTTCAAGGGGCATGGATAGTATACAAGTTTCCCACTACTAGTATATATACAAACAAATGTATATGTAATCATATTCACTAGAACAAACATATTCATGAGAGTCTACTATGTGCCAGGCACTGTCTAGAAGCACTATACTAAGAAGTATGCTAATACTTTAATTTTTATATGATATAGAATTACATATAGAGATATAGCCCATACCTTTCCTCCTCATCCCCCCAACAGTAAGTAGCTTATGTTTTGTGATTTTTGTGGGGTTTTTTTTTGAGAGACAGAGAACACATGTGTGTAAGTGGGCTAGGAGCAGAGGGAGAGAGAATCTTAAGCAGGTTCCATCCCCGGTGCAGAGCCCAACATGGGGCTTGATCTCAAGGCCATGAAAACAAGAGTCTGACACTTAACTGACCAAGCCACCCAGGCATCCCTGTTTTTTTTGAATTTTTAAGAAGAACCAAAATAGGGGCACCTAGGTGGCTCAGTTGGTTAAGCGTCCAACTTCGGCTCAGGTCATGATCTCACGGTTTGTGGGTTCGAGCCCCACGTTGGGCTCTGTGCTGACAACTAGTTCAGAGCCTGGAGCCTGCTTCAGATTCTGTGTCTCCCTCTCTCTCTGACCCTCCCCTGCTCATGCTGTCTCTCTCTCACTCTCTCTCAGAAATAAATAAAGCATTTTTTAAAAATTAAAAAAAAAAAGAACCAAAATAGCTAAGTTCTTATACTTGGATCTCAGTCAATGAAGGTGTTGTTTAGAAATTTCTGAGAATATATTCATTTCTTGATATGTAAGATGTTATTTCCAGAAGCTGGCTATATAAAAAGTGTCAAACACAGTGTGGCCAATTACTAGGCCAACTTTATAGAGCTGACAAAAGATGATAAATGGATTAAAAATTGCTTCAAGCTAGTAGCACACATATGTAATATGCAGGATCAGGCTGATTAAAGGAAGAGGAGTAAAAGCAAGTTTTTCTTGGTCAGCCTTTGCATCAGGTGCTTTCTTGCTCACAAGTGCATGATATGCTGGATATGTTTTCATTGACCCATTCACACTGTAATTAAAAACATTGTATCTCAAAGGATACTATCAAGAAAGTGAAAAGACTACATACAGACTGAGAGAGAATATTTGCGAATTATATGTCTGATAGGGGACTCAAGTCAAGAATACATAAAGACACTGGGGGTGGCTCTGTTGGTTAAGCATCTGATTCTTGGCTTCAGCTCAGGTTATGATCTCCTGGTTCATGAATTCAAGTCCCACATAGAGCTCTGCACTATCAGTGGATTCTCTCTCTCTCTCTCTATCTCTGCTCCTCCTGCTCTCTCTCTCTCTCTCAAAACAAATAAATAAATACCTTAAAAAAGAATACACAAAGAACATTTATAATTCTACAATAAAAAGACAACCCAATTAAAAATGGGCAAAGTATTTCAAGACATTGCTCCACATAAGATCTACAATGTCCACTAAGCACATGAAAAGGTGCTGAACATTATTATTTGCTGGGAAAAATGTAAATCAAACTCACAATGAGATGTTACTTCACACTCACTAGGATGGCTAAAAATTTCTCTAAATTCAAAAAGATACAATAACAAGTGTTGATGAGATATGGCAAACTGGAACTCTCATATATCACCAGTGGAACCATTAAATGTTCCAACCACTTAGGAGAATAGTTTAGCAGTTCCTCAAAATGTTAAAACTTGATACCATATGACCCCGAAATTCCATTCCTTGGTATGTACCCAAGAAAACTAAAAATGTATGTCGACATAAACACTGGTACACAGTCATAGCTGCAGTATTCATAGTAGCTAAAAAGTAGAAACAACTCAAATGCTCATGAGCTGATGCACAGATAAGCAAAACCATAGAGGCAAAAGTAGATTCATGATTGCCAGATGCTGGAAGAAGGGAGGAATGAGGAGCATCTGCTAATGGGTATGGTTTTTCTTTTTGGCCTTGAAAATTTACTCCTATGCTTCTATCTAAGAGTTAATTTAGTTCTAATTTAGTTTTAGTTCTTACAAGCTTTTTCTTGAGATGGCCATTTAAGCTACATCTTCCTCCCTTTCCCCATCACATTCTATGTTGTATCAACAAAGAACTACCTTGGTTTTAAGATCCAGTTTCTGAAAACAGATTGTATGTTAGTATTTGTACGTGTGTTTAATTGGGTAAAATTTTTACTTTAATCAAAAGCCATAATTAAACTATTAAAATTACAGTCAAAGACCCCTTAAAATATATAAGTATGTATGCATACATCGTCTTGTGCATGTATATATAGGTCTGTTTTTCTGGAGGTCCTTAACTGTTACATTATGCTTTTAGAGAAAAAAGATTTTAAATTATTTTTACTAGGCTTATATTCAACCCACTTAGAAGCAACTGGTTTCCTGACATTGCTTTAACACAATGCTACAGCCATTATTAGTACACATGGATGTTCAAGATTGGCTGGTTGTCCTTGCTTATTCAGGTTTGGCATTCACTTAAAGAATTTATTATGTTTCAGGTACTCATTCTCAGTTCTACTTGTCCAGAAAAATTAGACTTGGATTTGAAAAAGTATGAACTGAATTCAGGGAGAAGAACTTACACTAAAACAACATCTCACTAGACTTCTGTGTAAACCCAGCCAAAGGACTTGAATGAACAGTCGTGTCCTCCATCAGTATATTAAATATAAAATATAAATATATTATATTTAGGAAATTATAGATGGCTAAGGGCTCTCTCTATCTCACAGTTACAGATAACTGTCTTTCTCCTTACCCACCCACATCCATTCCTTTTCAGAGCTGATTGAGCACTGTCAACCCTTCCCTCTCACAGATGTTTAATGAGTGTTTATGTGCCAGCAATCTTTTAAGTACTGTATCATAGTGAAAAATAGAAGTGTCTGCCCTATTGTAAATGGCAGATAATACATAAACATGAGAAAACATATAATGAAAAGTGATACTAAGAAATCAGGATGAGATGATGTAATGACTAGAAAGCATTATTATATTGCCCTTCCTCATTTTGGAGGTCTTAGTTGGGCACAGGTCCAACATAGACACACTAACACTGACAATATCAATGTCAGTGTAGTTTCTAGGGAAGGCCTCAAGCATTTTCTTTTGCTAAAACTCAAATGAATATAGGGATATAACTCTTATATGTGACAACAAGAAAAGGTCTTCCAAATTCAAACTGCACTTATTCAGTTGTTTGTTTGCTTGCTTATCTATGTATTTGTGTGTGTGTGTGTGTGTGTGTGTGTCTGTCTGTCTGTCTGTCTGTTAAAAGCTTTGGCATTAGCAATTTTACATAAAGACTAGTAAGTGTATTAAAATAAATGCTTTGTGGCAGGATTGGTACATAAAGCCGAAGAATGTTATTTTTTCTTCTCCAAATCAACTATGCAGGATGAACATTTGTTTACTTCAACACCAATCTGCTTTCCTACTAATGGAGTTACAGTGGCTCTCTCCAGTGATTGTGGAGCAGATTGTGAGTATTGAGGGCGTCAAACTCCAACAATAAACTATTCTTTCATTATTTATTTTTCTGGTTCTAAGATTGAACTCTCCATCCAGAGGAAGTAGAACTATCACTGGAATGTAGACTAGCTTCAGACAAAAGAGATTTGCCATTTTGAAGGTTATCCCATCTCCAAATAGCTGCTGGCTTGGGTGAAGCTTCCCATATTAAATGGTACATTATCAGTACACAGTAAACTTGGCATAATTTGTGGGGGTAATAATATATTTTTTGCACAAAGACAGGTAACATGCTTAGTAAGCCTAGGATGCCCACAAGATTTGTGCAAGATGGGTTTACTGGAAGAATCTGGTTATACCTTTCCTTGAAGCTCTTTATGAAGCCAGCATGAAGAGACCAAAGTGTAGGTCTATTTACTTATCTCTTCTTTAGTGTCCTGTTTTTAAGTTAAATGAAAATTTTTCTTGGCTTACTCTGCAATATAAATTTTATCAATCATGGTCATCTGTGTGCCCGATCTTGTAAATGAAATAAATTGTCAGCCATGCTGAGAAAAGAATCATTAAAACAAAGGTATATTCATACGAAGACGGTGAGCTATGGCTTAAGGATTTCAGCAATTTAGAAATTTGAACAGCTGTTGTTATTTGCACAAGAATGATTTTCTTCAGATAATTCAACATACCTTTTATTTCTTAATTCTGTAATCATGACAGCAATAATAGATCCAATATCTGGATTTATTATAGTGACTGTCTTTACATAAGATTTATTACTATAAATGATTATTGCAATTGCATTGTGGAACGCTGCCCATGATGTTTTCATTTTAAATATCCTGTATTACCTCCTTAGGAAGTCAATTTATTTCTTGAAACTGAATATGATTAACAATAAATGATAATGTTTGAGATAACAATGCAGAGCACAAGCTACTGTGTGAATAGGTAGAGGGTCCAAAATCTACCCTTGACCTCTATCTTGGGTGAGGAAGATTAGGCCACAGAATAAAGTTATAATTGGTCAGGAATAGCAGAGGGATTCTTGAGGGGTGCTGACAGACGCACCATAGACTGAAGTGTTATTTGTTTTACTTCTGGTTGGCACTGTTCACCCAGGCAGAAAGGGACAGCGCTTCAGTAGGAAAAGTAAGATGAACTCAATCACTCTTCTTTGTCTTTTTGATGATATATTCTTTTTGTACACACAAGTATCATTTTCTACTCAACACTATTTTAGCATGTTATAAAAGACTGCATTTGGCCTAAGGAAGTCTGTTGTCTTTAGTGGCCTATTTGTATTCACCCAATAGTATTCATTTATTACACTGTTTTTTTTGTTTAGTAATCAAATGAACTTGCATTGCCATTACATACATAATGCCACCACTATGACCTCATTACTGCTATTTTATAGTTTCTTATTTTAATGTTTATTTATCTTTGAGAGAAAGAGAGAGTGAGAGTGTAAGTGGAGGAGGGGCAGAGAGAGAGGGAGACAGAAGATCCAGAGCAGGCTCTGTGCTGAGAGCAGTCTGATGAAGGACTCCAACTCACAAACTATGAGATCATGACCTGAGCCTAAGTCAGACACTTAACCAACTGAGCCACCCAGAAGCCACTTATAGATTTATTAAAGAAGTTATGGAAAAATCCAGAAGTAGGTACAACAGGAGGGAGTGGCAGGGAGTTGGAGATTGAGACAGCATCATGTTCTACATTGCTTACTTGTTAGATTTCTGGTATTAATGCCCAGGGGGGAATCCCCATGCTAAGGAACAGAGAAATTTATTCCTGACAGAATGCTTTTATGAATTACAAAGTATTCTTTTACATAAGAATTTAAAAAATAAAATTGTTTTCCCAGTATAGCAGTTATTTATTTTTATAGTTTTTTTTTAATTGAGGGAAAATTTACCTGCAATGAAATGCATAGAACTAAGGTGTGTAAGTCAGTGAGTTTTGACAAATCTGTACACTCAAGCAACTGGCATCTCCATAAAAATTTAGAACATTTTCATCACTCCAGAAAGATCCTTCATGCCCATTTTAGTCAACTCTTCTCCCCATAGCCACCCATGTTTCTAATTTTTATTACCATATACTAGTTTATTTTGTTCTTGAACCTTATATAAATGGAATCATACAGTATGTACACTTCTCTGCCTTCTTTCACTCAATATAATATTTCTGAGATGCATCCATTTGCAAGATATATCTATAACTTATCTTTATTGCTAATTATTTTTCCATTATATGAATATACCAAGTTTGATTATCCTTATCCCAATGGGAAACATCTTGTGATTTTAATTTTTGGACTATTATGAATAAAGCACTTATAAATCTTCATGTACAAGTTACTTTTGTACATATGTATTTTTATTTCTCATGTATCCAGAATCTCATATCTAAAATTTCCAGTAAGCAAATCACAACTTGAATGAGAGAAGACAAGTGACAGACACTAACATCAAGAATCAGATGTGGGATTATCTAATATGGATTTTGAAGCAGCCATCATTGAAATGGTACATAAATCAGTTTAAAAAATTATCTTGCTCAAATGAAAAAAACCAAAAATCTCAGAAAATAAATAGATTCATAAAAAAGAAAAATGGAAATTACAGACCTGAAAATTACCATAATGAAAATAAAACATCACTGGATGGGTTCCATAGTAGAGTAGAGATGACCTGCAAGAAACCATTCAACCACACAGGGTTAATATAGCCCAGATCTTAGGAGCTGGGGTTTGCTCTTGGCTGATTCTTATAATTGCTTCCCCACGCAAAGCTTCACTTTCTCAAAGGCCATGAGGTGTTAGAATTTAATTAACCTGCATCTCAGCTGCATTTAGTGTCCTGAAATTGGCAAAGTATTTGGTCAGAAAATTCTAACTCCAGGAGGACGCAAGATGGCAGAGAAGTAGGGAGCTCCGTACATTTCGCCTGCACCCATCTCTCAAACAGAGAAGGCCTGAAGTCGTAGGACACTGAGCTACAGGAGTTTGGGAGGAGAAGGAGACAGGGTACACTGGGAAGGAAACCTCATAAATGCGTGAGTGCGAACTGGGGAAGATAAAAGCTGGACGGACCCAGAGATACGGAGGGAGGGGAGGGAACCTGGCTTGCGTGCAGCTGGGGGCGAGCTGCCACGAGTCCAGGGGAAAGGAAAGAAAAGCTGAGATTGCTCATGGAACCATCCCTGGAGAAGAGAAAAGCTGTCTTTCAGCTTGGAAAGACAGTGTTTTTTTAGCTATGGCTGGGGTGTTGACTTTAAACTAGGTGCCCTGGTCCCAGAAGGCAACAGGAAAAACTGAACTGCCGTGTGCCCGTCACCATCCATGGCGGCTGCAGCCGGGTGAATCGGCAGCGACGCCTGCGGAGGCGAAAGGCGCTGGGTGAAGTGGCAGCGGCGCGCGCAACAGAGGCCTGCTGAGGCGGCAGCGGCGGTGGCGACCCGGTGAAGCGGTGCTGGCGCCCAGTAAAGCGACAGCTGCGCGAGATAGCGGTCTGCTGAAGCGGCGGCAGTGCACTGCAGCAACACGGACTCTATGGACCTGAAGTTGCTACGTTCCCCGAAAGCACTCGGGTTGTATCCATGCTTGACGCCGGTAGATCTGAGGCTGCGACACTTCTCCCACCCCGCACTCAACCCCCAGGCAACAGGAAAGCAGCTTCCTATGGGACTGTTTCCAGCTGTATAAACAAAGCCCGTGGACTGGGACCTGGAAACAGGCGGCGTGTGGGACATAGAACTCAGCCCACCTTGGCTACATCCTCAGCCACTACATCGGACTGAAAAAGTGATTTGCAACGCTTGGCTGAGAAGGGACTGGGGTGACGCCATTCTTCTCCACACAACCACCAAGGAGGGGCCTCAGGGAGGCCAGCGGACACAGTGAGACAAGACCTGCCTATACTAAAGGACACCCATCCCCTCCAGATAGCTGTTTTGTTGTTGTTATAGCTGCTTTTATCTGAGCCTGGGTTTGCGTGTTTACTGGTTTTGTCTGTGCATTTGTGTACCTGTGTTCCCTCTGTGGTTGTCTGTTTTCTTTTTCCAGGGCTGCCTCAAGAAACAAGCCAAACTACACATGGTGGAGAGTCCCAAATACCACTACCAACCAGTAGGGAAACAAAATAACCAAACGCTCCACAAGAGAAACCAAGAGACACCATCCAAAGAACACTTCCTGAACAGACAAGCCCTGAACAGTCAAAAGAGCCCTCTCTAATACAGCAGAACTCACAGGGGCCGTGTGTACAACAAGCTTTTAAAATTAACAAGAGATAGAAAGCTAACCAAAATGACGAAACAGAAGAACTCTCCTCCAAAGAAACTCCAGGAAGAAATGACAGCTAGAGAAACAATGTTTCTCAAAACAGATGTAAGCAACATAACTGAAAAAGAATTTAGAACAATAATCATAAAATTAATCACCGGGCTTTAAAAAAGCATGGAGGACATCAGAGAAACTATGGCTACAAACAATATGGAGCTTAAAAATAGTTATGGTGAATTAAAAAATGGGATAAATGAGATACATAATAAACTGGAGGCATCCAGGCACAGACAGAAGAGGTAGAAAGGAGAATAAGTGATTTAGAAGACAATATTATGGAAAAAGAAGAAACTGAGAAAAAGGAGATAAACTGATCCAGGAACATGAAAGAAGAGTTCGAGAGCTCAGCGATACAATCAAACGGAACAATATCCGTATCATAGGAATCCCAGAAGAGGAAGAGAGAGGGAAAGGTGCTGAAGGAATCCTGGAACAAATTATAGCAGAAAACTTCCCCAACCTGGAGAGGAAGTAGAAGTTGAAATTCAAGAGGCACAGAGAACTCCCCTCAGACGTAACTTGAATTGATCATCTGCATGACATATCATAGTGAAACTGGCAAAATACAAGGACAAAGAGAATTTTGAAAGCAGCTAGGGAGAAAAGGGCTCTAACATACCAAGGGAAACCTATCAGTAGTGACAGACCTATCTAATGAAACTTGTCAGGCCAGAAAGGAATGGCAGAAAATCTTCAATGTGATGAATGGAAAAAATATGCAGCCAAGAAGCCTCTATCCAGCAAGCCTGTCACTCAGAATAGAAGGAGAGATAAAAGTCTTTCCAAATAAACAAAAATTGAAAGAATTTGACACCACTAAACCAGCCCTACAAGAAATCCTGAGGGGGACTCTCTGAGGGAAGTGTTGCAAGGAATGCAAGATACCAGAGACATCACCATGAGCATGAATCCCACAAAGGACACATTGAGTCTAAACCCACATATTTCAATAATAACACTGAATGTAAATGGGCTGAATGCTCCAATCAAAAGACATAGGGTAGCAGAATGGATAAAAAACCAAAATCCATCTATTTGCTGTCTACAATAGAAACACATTTTAGACTGGATGATACCTTCAGATTAAAAGCAAGGGGATGGAGAAATATCTATCATGTTAAGGGAAGTAAAAAAAAAGCTGGAGTAGCTATACTTATATCGGACAAACTGGACTTTAAATTAAAGACAATAACAAGGGATAAAGAAGGGCATTATATAATAATTACAGGGTCTATCGGTAAGGAAGAACTAACAATTATAAATGTCTACACACTGAATATGGAAGCACCTAAATATTAAAACAATTCATCACAAACAGAAACAATCTTATGGATAAGAATGTGCTAATAGTAGGGGACTTCAATACTCTACTTACAGCAATGGATAGATTAACCTGACAGAAAATCACTAAAGAAACAATGGACTTGAATGACACATTGGGCCAGATGGATCTGACAGATATATTCAGAACTCTACATCCTGAGGCCAGGGAATTCACTTTCTTCTCAAGTGCGCATGGCACATTCTCCAAGATAGATCACATACTGGGACATAAAGCAGCCCTCAATAAATATAAAAGAATTGAGACCATACCATGCACGCTGCCAGATCATAATGCTTTGAAACTTGAAATCAATCACAGTAAGAAGTGTGGAAAACCTCCAAATACATGGAGGTTAAAGAACGCCCTACTAAAGAATGAATGAGCCAATCAGGCAATTAGAGAAGAAATTAAAAAATATGTGGAAACAAATGAAAATGAAAAGACAACAATCCAAACTCTATGGGATGCAGCAAAGGCAGTCCTAAGAGGAAAGTACATTGCACTCCAGGCCTATTTCAAGAAATTAGAAAAAGCGCAAGTGCAAAACCTAACAGCTCACCTAAAGGAAATAGAGGCAGAGCAACAAGAGCAACCCAAACTCAGTAGAAGAAGAGAAATAGTAAAATTCAGAGCAGAAATAAAAAACATATAGACCAAAGAAACAATTGAACAGATTAATGAGACCAAGAGTTGGTTTTTTGAAAGAATAAACAAAATTGACAAACCTCTAGCCAGGCTTCTCAAAAAGAAAAGAGAGAGCACCCAAATAGACAAAATCATGAATGAAAATGGACTTATTACAACCAACCCCTCAGAAATACAGGCAATTATCAGGGAATACTATGACAAATTATATGCCAACAAATTGGACAACTTAGAAGAATGGACAAATTCTTAAACACACACTCACTACTAAAACTCACACGGGAAGAGACAGAAAATCTGAACAGACCCATAACTAGTGAAGAAATCGAATCAGTGATCAAAAATCTCCCAACAAATAAGAGCCCTGGACCTGATGGCTTCCCTGGAGAATTCTACCAGATGTTTAAAACAGAATTAATATCAATTCTTCTCAAGCTATTCCAAAAAAATAGAAATCGAAGGAAAACTCCCGGACTCATTTTATGAAGCCAGCATCACTCTGATTCCCAGGCCAGACAGAGATCCAGCAAAAAAAGAAAACTACAGGCCAATATCCTTGATGAATACAGATGCAAAAATCCTCAACAAGATACTTGCAAATGGAATCCAACAGCACATAAAAAGAATTATCCACCATAATCAAGTGGGATTCATTCCTGGGTTACAGGGCTGGTTCAATATTCGCAAATCAATCAATGTGATACATCGCATTAATAAAAGTAAAGATAAAAAACATATGATCCTGTCAATAGATGCAGAAAAAGCATTTGACAAAATACAGCACCCCCTTTTTTTTTTAAATATTTTATTCATTATTGAGAGAGAGATACAGACAGCATGTGCAGAGGAGGGTCAGAGAGATAGGGAGACACAGAATCCGAAGCAGCTTCCAGGCTCCGAGCCAGTTGTCAGCACACAGCCTGATGCGGAGCGCAAACACACGAACCGTGAGATCATGACCTGAGCCGAAGCCGGACACCCAACCGACTGAGCCACCCAGGCGCCCCCAGAATCCCTTCTTAATAAAGACCCTCGAGAAAGTTGGGATAGAAGGAACTTACGTAAACATCATAAAAGCCATCTATGAGAAGCCCTCAGCTAACATCATCCTCAATGGGGAAAAACTGAGAGCTTTCCCCCTGAGATCAGGAACACGACAGGTATGTCCACTCTCACCATTGTTGTTTAACAAAGTGCAGGAAGTCCTAGCATCAGCCATCAGACAACAAAAGGAAATCAAAGGCATCAGAATTGGCAAAGAGGAAGTCAAACTTTCACTCTTTGCAGACGACATGATACCCTACATAGAAAACCCGACAGATTCCACCAGAAGCCTACTAGAACTGATTCAAGAATTCAGCAAAGTTGCAGGGTACAAAATCAACCTGCAGAAATCGGTTGCATTCTTATACACCAACAATGAAGCAACAGAAAGAGAAATCAAGAAACTGATCCCATTCACAATTGCACAAAAAACCATAAAATACCTAGAAATAAACCTAACCAAAGATATAGGAGATCTAAATGATGAAAACTATAGAAAGCTTATGAAGGAAAGTGAAGAAGACACAAAGAAATAGAAAGACATTCCATGCTCATGGGTCAGGAAAAAAAAAATATAGTTAAAATGTCATTACTACCCAAAGCAATCTACACATTCAATGCAATCCCAGTCAAAATTGCTCCAGCATTCTTCTCAAAACTAGAACAAACTATCCTAAAATTTGTATGGAACCACAAAAGACCCCGAATAGCCAAAGCAATATGGAAGAATAAAACCAAAACGGGAGGTATCACCATCCCAGACTTTAGCCTCTACTACAAAGCTGTCATCCTCAAGACAGTATGGTATTGGCACAAAAACAGACACATAGACCAATGGAACAGAATTGAGAACTCAGAAGTGGACCCAAAAGTATACAGCCAACTAATCTTTGACAAAGCAGGAAAGAGTATCCAATGGAAAAAAGACAGCCTCTTTAACAGATGGTGCTGGGAGAGCTGGACAGCAACATGCAGAAGAATGAAACTAGATCATTTTCTCACACCATACACAAAAAGAAACTCAAAATGGATAAAGGACCTGAACGTGACATAGGAAACCATCAAAACCCTAGAGGAGAAAGCAGGAAGCAAACTCCTTGACCTCCACCGCAGCAATTTCTTACTTGCCACATCCCCAAAAGCAAAAGAATCAAGAGCAAAAATAAACGATTGGGATCTCATCAAGATTAAAGGCTTCTGCAAGGCAAAGGAGACAATCCACAAAACTAATAGACAACCGATGGAATGGGAAAAGATAGTTGCAAATGACATATCAGGTAAAGGGTTAATTTCCAAATTCTATAAGGAACTCACCAAACTCCACACCCGAAAAACAAACAACCCAGTGAAGAAATGGGCAGAAGACATGAACAGACACTTCTCCAAAGAGGACATCCAGATGGCCAACAGACACATGAAACGATGCTCAGCATCCCTCCTCATCAGGGAAATACAAATCAAAACCA